>NC_030685.2:74636547-74754047 GCF_000004195.4 Xenopus tropicalis | reverse complement strand
TCTGCTCAAAGCATTTGTTTTATTATAACTCACACAAAGTGGTCCCACGGGATAACACAATCCTGTTTGCTATATAAAAAAAAAAGAACACTTGAATTATCATTAAACACAAAAACTGTTGTCTTGTTTCTATGGGCATCACCACTAAGCAGAACATAAAGCATAAAGCAAAGTTAAGTGGCCTTTGGGGAAGGTACCCCAAGCTTTGATGTAGCCACGCTAAAAATTCAAAGGAATGAAAGAAAAATGCCCTTTTCACTTTTTACCTTTACAAAGCCACCGTAAGTTATGACCTTAAAAAGGAGTGGAGACCCTGTCTCAATAATATTGTTTATTATAATAAAAGATATTGACATTTATCTTCCTTTACTTGTGGTAATTTAATTATGATCCACATTGGTCATTTGATTATACATCACTCGCTGTAATTTATCTACTTATAAATAGCAGTTCTGTTGACAGGACCTGCCATTTTTAATTTTAGAACCCCAGGACCTATGAGGTTACCTACCAAGAGTATTGATTGTGGTAGAATTGTTCTGCATTTGTGCTGTAATGCAGCCATAATATGACAGATGGGATGAGTGACCCAAGGTAGGTAACGTTATTAGGGCCACATTCTGTTTATTTAATAACATCTGATGACTATGGATTTGGGGGGTTCAGTGCATGCCTTCCCCTGGCAACTGACTACTAGCGATGAGCGAATCTGTCCTGTTTCACTTTGTCGAAAAATTTGCGAATCTTTCAAAAGATTTGTGAAACGGCAAAAATGTTCCGCAGAAAAAAAAATTTCACCTGTGACTATTCTTTTGACGCCCGCGACTGTTCGTTTGACACCCTCGACTATTCTTTTGACGCCTGCAACTGTTCTTTTGACACCCGCGACTATTCTTTTGACGCCTGCAACTGTTCTTTTGACACCCTCGACTATTCTTTTGACACCTGCAACTGTTCTTTTGACACCCGCAATTCTTTTGACGCCTGCGACTATTATTGAGACAATTTTTGGATGCACGACTATTCTTTTGACGCCCGCCACTATCCTCGTGACAATTTTTGGACGCACGACTATTCTTGCTACAATTTTTGGACGGGTGGCAAATTTTTTCATCTGTTTCATGGAACAATTCACCAATGGCAAAACGCGGAAATTTGCAGTGAATCCATGCCTGGCGAAACATTGTGCCCATCACTACTGACCACTGTTCGTCTCTGAAGGGGAAAAAAGGCAAGGTAAATAATGGTCCTGCCACTTGTGATGAGCGAAAAATTTGTGAAACAGGGAAAAATTTGCGAAACGCAGTTCTCACACAACTTTTTTGTTGCACGCTACTTTTTTTGAAACAACTGTGCCTATTTTGAGGTGAGCACTCCAGTTTTGATGCGACTGTGCCCAATTTGACGTGGCCGCACCTATTTTGACGCAATAATTCATTGGACGCACGACAAAGTTTTTTACAGCTAATTTTCGCTGAAGTTTCGTAAAACAATTTGCCAATGGTGAAATGCGGAATTTCACTGCTAATCTATGCCTGGCAAAAAAATTCGCTCATCACTACCTGCCACCCATTAATCATGCGCATCACCAGCCTGGTTGTTTTCATATATCAAAAGGATACCGAATAGAAAACGTAAAATCCCCTTATAACCAAGATTGTGAATATTTTACCGAGAAGACAATTTACTAAATTTCACATTTGAGGTTTTCACTTTCAAAACTCAGTCCCCCCCAAAAACTTGAATAAACTCAATCAGATTTTTTTTCTTGATTGATATTAACTCCAATCAGAAATAAATCTCCACACAAATTGCAAAGTTCTATGCATTTTTGCAAATTTGAAAAATGCCCAATATACACCCCCAATTAATTTCTATGGAAGCTCTTCAGGTTTTAGTTGCCATATTTTTTAATCGAATGTTCTGGCTTATTTCAATTGAAAACCCTCAAAAACTGATTATTTGAATTCACTTTTTTTGCCTTGATTAATTTGCTTGATTCACAGCAAACCTTAGGGGCAGATTTATCAAAATGTGAGATAAGAGCTCACCATAGAAAAACTCACCCACTTTCTATTCATTCCTATGGGATTTTTCAAAGTGTATTTATCAAATGGTGAACTCTAACTTTCACACATTGATAATTGCACTTCTAAAAATCCCAAAGGAATGAATAACAAATGGGAAAGTTTTTCTCTGGTAAAATCTCTGCCCTTTAAAGTTGAATTTTATAAATCGGTAAAGTAAGATCTTACATATGAATGATTTAGAGAAGGTAGACTACAATGAGAAAAGGCCAATGAGATTCAATGTAATCCGCAGAAAAGCCTTAGTTGCTTATAAATTGTAATTGTAATCAATCAAGACCAATCAAAGAGTGACAATTTATAAATGATAAAGGAAAAGAAAGATGACAATATTCCTGGATAACTGCTAAGGTCTAAATAAACTTTACATCCAGTATATGGACCAAAGGTTTAAGAAAACTAATTATAAAACACAGAAGAAACAGTAAATGTGCAAAGATTCTCAATAGACTTTGTTTGATATTGTTACCTACTCCCCCACCCAACCAAAATCCCTGTTATTTTATTCAAGGTTGCAAGATATTCAATATAGGAGGTTTAAATCTCAGCCACAGTTGCTCCTACTTGATGTTTCCCTCACATTTCCATGCCAATCCTCCCTAGTTGGCTCTGTTACTGCAGTTCTTGTCAAAAGATGATTTTATCCTACAGCCAAGGAAACCGATACATTGGGTGACTAGACCTACCAACAACCCAACTTGTCTTGTCAAAAGGAGATTTTATCCAACAGCCAAGGAAACCAATTCATTGGGTGACTAGACCTACCAACAACCCAACTTGTCTTGCCAAAAGGAGATTTTTATCCTACAGTCAAGGAAACCGATACATTGGGTGACTAGACCTACCAACAACCCAACTTGTCTTGTCAAAAGGAGATTTTATCCAACAGCCAAGGAAACCAATTCATTGGGTGACTAGACCTACCAACAACCCAACTTGTCTTGCCAAAAGGAGATTTTTATCCTACAGTCAAGGAAACCGATACATTGGGTGACTAGACCTACCAACAACCCAACTTGTCTTGCCAAAAGGAGATTTTTATCCTACAGCCAAGGAAACCGATACATTGGGTGACTATACCTACCAACAACCCAACATGTCTTGTCAAAAGGAGATTTTATCCAACAGCCAAGGAAACCAATTCATTGGGTGACTAGACCTACCAACAATCCAACTTGTCTTGCCAAAATGAGATTGTTATCCTACAGTCAAGGAAACCGATACATTGGGTGACTAGACCTACCAACAACCCAACTTGTCTTGTCAAAAGGAGATTTTATCCAACAGCCAAGGAAACCAATTCATTGGGTGACTAGACCTACCAACAACCCAACTTGTCTTGTCAAAAGGAGATTTTATCCAACAGCCAAGGAAACCAATTCATTGGGTGACTAGACCTACCAACAACCCAACTTGTCTTGCCAAAAGGAGATTTTTATCCTACAGTCAAGGAAACCGATACATTGGGTGACTAGACCTACCAACAACCCAACTTGTCTTGTCAAAATGAGATTTTTATCCTACAGTCAAGGAAACCGATACATTGGGTGACTAGACCTACCAACAACCCAACTTGTCTTGCCAAAAGGAGATTTTTATCCTACAGCCAAGGAAACCAAAACATTGGGTGGCTATACCTACCAACAACCCAACTTGTCTTGTCAAAAGGAGATTTTATCCAACAGCCAAGGAAACCAATTCATTGGGTGACTAGACCTACCAACAACCCAACTTGTCTTGCCAAAATGAGATTTTTATCCTACAGCCAAGGAAACTAATTCATTGGGTGACTAGACCTACCAACAACCCAACTTGTCTTGCCAAAAGGAGATTTTTATCCTACAGCCAAGGAAACCGATACAGTGGGTGACTATACCTACCAACAACCCAACTTGTCTTGTTAAAAGGAGATTTTATCCAACAGCCAAGGAAACCAATACATTGGGTGACTAGACCTACCAACAACCCAACTCGTTGGTTGACCCAGTGGTCAGAAGCCATCTTATGATTATATATAGCCATTCACTTTATTCCATAACACAGTTTTATGAATCCCTAGTGGGACTCAAAATGGCTGGCAGCATGATAAATGACAGCAAACCTTTTGGAAATTATGAGCCTGTGTGTCTGGGAGATGAAAAAACAAATTACCAAGTGTCTTTAACATAATGTATAAAAGAGACTAGTAAATGATCTCCACCTGCTGTATCGCTAAATGGTAGTTAGGCTTGACATGTTTAAAGGGCATTTAATGGGTCATTTACCATGTTTTTTGTAGTTTTCACCTATGCGTCATGAAAGAAAAAATATTTATGCAAAAAGCTGAGTTCACCCAAATAAATGCAGTTCTGTTTGTGTTTGGCAGCACTGTATTTATTAGTGGTGGGAGGGTCACATGGGGGGGAGGGGTATAGCACAACCAGATACCAAACACAAATGCTTTTAAAAATGGCCCTTAGTATTCCTGCACTTTTGTCCAGAGTGTCAGTAAATAATAAAAGGCACTAAAGGCAATCTTATTGGTTGCTATGGGTTACTGCACCTGGGCAAAATTAGTTCCTTTTATTACATATGGGGGTTAGTGTATACTCACTGGGTAATGCATTGGGTCAGGCCTTATCATCTAAGATATGCCAATTCCAATTTTTTCCAATGCCAGCATATATTTGGGTATTTTGTTGCTCAACTGAATGGTCATTTTTCATGAGTGAAACACCCCATGTATCATTTAGTAAATTGTGGGATTTTGTTAGTATAATGGTGCTGAATACTCTGAAATCATCCCCACTCTGCCAGGAATTTACCTACCATATTTCCAAAAGCCCATCATGCTCTGCACCTTGAAGTATAGTATTTTTGGCCAAATGAAGTTTAATACATTTGCCCCTAAGGGGCACAGTTACTAAAACTCTAACATTTCTCATTTTTTTTATTTTTAAAAATTTGAATTAATTCACTTCCATGAATGTCTCACAGTTATTAAAAAGTCTGAACTGAAAAAGTATGTGCGGAAAAAAGTCGCATAAAAAAACAGCATCAAAAATCTGAAACGTTTGGAAGCAAATGAAGGCTCTTCCAGGGAAGGGAAGGGACATCTGCCATGAATTGTCAGATTCTGATTTTTAGGCTTTTTGACGCATAGTAAATCTCCAAAAATGTTACTTTTTTTCCTGTGACTTGTAGGGGCAGATTCATTCAAAGTACTATTGAATAGGAATACAAAAAAAATCTTACTTTTTCTAAGTTTTCATACTGTGCGTGTTTTTGCTGATTTTTTCACTAATTTGCTTAACTTTTTCGTGCTGTGCATCAAAATTTAAGCGACAAAATCGTATTTGTCGCAACGAGAACGAAAGTTTCAGATTCATTCAAGCTTTAGTATCGTGACTTTCCTTGGGCCAGGTTGGAGCTGCAGAGTGCCATTGAGCCCTATGGGAGACTTTCCTTGGGCCGGGTTGGAGCTGCAGAGTGCCATTGAGCCCTATGGGAGACTTTCCTTGGGCCGGGTTGGAGCTGCAGAGTGCCATTGAGCCCTATGGGAGACTTTCCTTGGGCCGGGTTGGAGCTGCAGAGTGCCATTGAGCCCTATGGGAGACTTTCCTTGGGCCGGGTTGGAGCTGCAGAGTGCCATTGAGCCCTATGGGAGACTTTCCTTGGGCCGGGTTGGAGCTGCAGAGTGCCATTGAGCCCTATGGGAGACTTTCCTTGGGCCAGGTTGGAGCTGCAGAGTGCCATTGAGCCCTATGGGAGACTTTCCTTGGGCCGGGTTGGAGCTGCAGAGTGCCATTGAGCCCTATGGGAGACTTTCCTTGGGCCGGGTTGGAGCTGCAGAGTGCCATTGAGCCCTATGGGAGACTTTCTTTGGGCCAGGTTGGAGCTGCAGAGTGCCATTGAGCCCTATGGGAGACTTTCCTTGGGCTGGGTTGGAGCTGCAGAGTGCCATTGAGCCCTATGGGAGACTTTCCTTGGGCCAGGTTGGAGTTGCAGAGTGCCATTGAGCCCTATGGGTGACTTTCCTTGGGCCAAAGAATCTGACCTTTTTTAAATGGTCCCTTAGAGTATCTTTTTGCTAAGGTCCCCCTCCTTGTCAATGTACCCCAATATTGAACATTTTATTCACTCTTTGTAGCAGCCAGAGCCAATCTATACAATATCTGCCTCCAAGCAGCAGCTCAGTCAATGAGGTCTGCCTTTAATATTACTCCATTAGAGGATAAAAGACAATAGCGCTGAATCCATGAAATGAACAGTTTTAGAAACAATGGCTGTAGCCAGTACAAATCTTTCTTATGTAGAAAGCACATCAAATACAATTCTGTTTTGATTAATAATTCTCTCAAGTTTTCTGTACAGTTCACTTGTCACATGAATAATTGAATATGAATGAGACTTCTAGTAAATTATATACCTAATTTCAAATATAAAATGACAACCCGGAAAAATAAATGATTTTGTTTGAAAAGCGGCTCGAGCGCACCCTTGGAACACATACAAATTATGTGCTCTTATCCTAAAATTATTCTATAATAATATATGGTTCCTATAAAGAAAACATTTCCATAATTCATTACGGCTTCTTTCTCCCGTGTGGACATGGTGGAAAGGAGTGTGAAGATGTAAGTAAAACATAATAGGAAAGTACAAATGCGCATGTTATTAAAGAATGTTACCAGAAGCCTTGCGCGGCACAAAATGCGTTCTGTTATCAATGGGATTGACTTTGCCTATTAAACTTGAAAAGTGCTGTAACGGCAGCCCAGTACACAGGGACAGAACACGTATGATTGTGCCGGTGACAACTACAAAGACTGGGGACTGATTCTAGATACACAGGACCTGGCTTGGTTTCCTTATTCTTTATCCTCTCTGCTTTAAATCCTATTAACCTTTTATTGGTTGTTTTTAAAATTTCGAATCCTGTTTAATTGATTTCATAGCATGTATTTATTTTAATGCAGATCCAATAAAAAAAAAAGAGGATTACACTTATGGGAGTACATTTATAGAAGTTGTGCTGGGTTAATGTTACGAGACAAAGTCTAGTAACCCTTAGCTTAAGATGTTTGTGTTCCAACACCCATATATCCATATGGATCTATAATATATCTATAATCTATAATAACCCTTAGCTTAAGATGTTCGTGTTCCAACACTGATATATCCATATGCATCTATAGTATATCTATAATTTATAATAACCCTTATCTTAAGATATTTGTGTTCCAACACCCATATATCCATATGGATCCGTAGTATATCTATAATCTATAATAACTCTTATCTTAAGATATTTGTGTTCCAACACTCATATATCCATATGGATCTATAGTATATCTATAATTTATAATAACCCTTATCTTAAGATATTTGTGTTCCAACACCCATATATCCATATGGATCCGTAGTATATCCATAATCTATAGTAACCCTTATCTTAAGATGTTTGTGTTCCAACACTCATATATCCATATGGATCCATAGTATATCTATAATCTATAATATCCCTTATCTTAAGGTGTTTGTTTTCCAACATTCCATATATATATGTAGGACTGCTATGCAACTTTTTATGATCAGCAATGCTATGACAGATGTAAAACAGAAACCTCAAATTATTCCCTTCCACCAATATGGCCCTCATCAGCTCTCCAGGGACCTGTTACTACAAACCGATTACATGAATGCATTAAGGACTCACAAAAATGTTGTGTAATTGTATTGTTCCAGTTCCAGATGGGATTTGGTACATATACCCTCAGCCTTATAAATCTGTTAAATCATCATTTCAACAGAGCACCATGCAGGCATTGTCCAGCAGGCTTATTGTACAGACAACCAGTATCATTATGTGCATCATTAATAGGGAAGCATCATCTGAGACAGCATTCCTATTTCTCAGTTCGTATAGACATACCCATTTACTAATCACTCAAAGCCACAAGGACATTACACTTATGTGATTGTTAGACCCCTCAGAAAATTGGGTCAATGTATAGGTCACAGCATTGCCAAGGTGCAAAGGTCCCTCTAATTTATCTCAGTCTACTGCTAGTGTTAAGTACGTTACTGCAGTGACTACAACTACAATGCCTCAATTCACATTTTTCCACAAAAGGGTCAAACTGATGTTTTCACCCATTGTGTCACCTTAGTAAACAAGGGCTTTGCTGTCTAATATTAATCATTTTATTTATTTAGCATTGGCAAGTTACACATGACTTTATAATAATTTGAGAAACAAGGGTTCCAGAATAAAAAAAACTGGACTGGAAGGTCCTGCTTGCTAAGCTTGCGAACTAAAAGTATGGAGAAGAAGACATTAAGACATAAGGTTGATTAAACAAACTGGTGATGATTCTTTATGGTATGTTGACTTCTGAATATTTAGGATGGGCCTTGAGGTAGTGTTTGAACGTTCGAAGAGGAGACTCTTAAAAGTCATGGTAGGGAATTCTAGAGACTGCAGTTAGGGAGACATTTTGAAAATCAGGCATGGGATGAAGTGATGAGAGGAGAAGAAGGTCCTTAGTGGATAGTAAGAAACTTAAATGAGTGTATTTTGAGAGCAGTGGTAGGATATTGGGTGGTGTTTTGTTATTAATATTCTTAAATAGGAGTGTAGTTTGTTTAATTGTGTAGTTAGTTTGAATTTAATTCAAGAGGAAAGAAACAAGTCAGTGAAGGGATTTCATAAGGGAGCAGCTCAGTAAAGTGGTTGCATCTAAGAAAGGTCCATTAGTCAAGGTATTTAAGGTAGACAATAATAAGATACTGAACAAATATTTTGGATGTTCCTAAGCTAAGGTAAGTGTGTATTCAGGCAATATTGCACATTTGAAAGCAACAGGGGTTGTCAGTAATTTGAATTTGGGATTTGGATCTCTACAGGCCCTAAAGAAACTATCAATTTCATATTATTCTATGATTGTGGTCCTGTTGACAATAATTATTGTTTGTAATAAACATCAGTAGTTATTTACACAAATTAAGGATATTGCCACCTAATTAAGTGGACATTCAACTATCAAAAAGTACATAAATTGCATCTAAATGCTTTAGTTGAACACTATTTGAATGCACCACAAACTGACTGCTGCAGAAGTTGTAGACATTTTGGATAAATGTTCTAAAAGAAATTCATAAAGTAAAGCAATTACTTGTTCTGGCGAATTCCAAAGAAAATGAAAAGGAAATGAATCAATGCATGATGTTAGTTAAATTTGTGAGTAACAAAGGCAACATATAGAACAGATAGAATGAAAAAATGGCAGTAAATTGTGGGACACCTAGGGGCTGATTTACTAACCCACGAATCCGACCCGAATTGGAAAAGTTCCGACTTGAAAACGAACATTTTGCGACTTTTTCGTATGTCTTGCGATTTTTTCGGATTCTGTACGAATTTTTCGTTACCAATACGATTTTTGCGTAAAAACGCGAGTTTTTCGTATCCATTACGAAAGTTGCGTAAAAAGTTGCGCATTTTTCGTAGCGTTAAAACTTACGCGAAAAGTTGCGCATTTTTCGTATCGTTAAGTTTTAACGCTACGAAAAATGCGCAACTTTTCGCGTAAGTTTTAACGCTACGAAAAATGCGCAACTTTTTACGCAACTTTCGTAATGGATAGGAAAACTCGCGTTTTTACGCAAAAATCGTATTGGTAACGAAAAATTCGTAAAGAATCCGAAAAAATCGCAAAACATACGAAAAAATCGCAAAATACCGATCATTACGAAAAAAACGCAATCGGACTCCATTCGACCCGTTCGTGGGTAAGTAAATCAGCCCCCTAGATTGCCATGGAATACAAAAGTGTTCTTGTTCCTTGTATGGTTGTGTTATGTGGATGTATATCTAAGAAGAGAATAATCAGGTCAGTTTTGCATTTGACGAGAAGCAGAAAAACAAGTGAAGGAAAAAAGGAAATTAATTAATGAAAAAGAAAGTTGATACACAGATTGAATGTAATGTACAGTTACAATGTGCAACATGGGACACCAGTATTTTAATACTTGTATATTTGCTTTCCCTCTTACAGTTGTTTTATCATTTACACTGAAAAACAAGGTGAAGAATAACAATGAGCAAAATTGAATTGCTTCCCTTCTGCAACTTCAGAAAAAAAATTATTAATACCGCAGGAATTCTTTTTGCGAAATTCATAAGAGACAATGGGAAGGCCCATTTGTTTTGTTTTTTTGTCCAAATAAAACACATAGAAAAATTCTAGTGTAAAAAGTTTTACTGCTGGAAAAACTGTATTAGGTGAAAATGTTTACTCTCCCATAATGAAGACACAAAATTAAATGGAAAGCAAAATAAAACTCTGCCATGTAAAAAAACATTTGGTTAGAAACATGTAGGGCTTTAAAAACTAGGAGCTAGTGATGAGTGAATCTGTCCCATTTCACTTTGCCAAAAAATTTGCAAATCTTTCAAAAGATTTACAAAACGGCAAAAAATCAGGGAAACTGTGAAAATAACTTGCGCGTCAAAAAAAAAACAATTTTATTTTACATGGATCATTTTTTTTACATGTACAACAATTTTTTAAGCGCCAAATTTTGTCGCCTGTTTTGCAAAATAATCTGCAATTGACAAAATGTGGAAATTTGCCACAAATCCATGCCTGGCAAACTTTTTCACCCAATTCAGGCATAGTTGGGCATAAGTCAAGGGATAGAAAAAATCTAGGTTACATTTTAGCAAGATATGTTGGCACAGAATAATATAGTAAAACTGAAGTCAGGAAATTCAGGGGCATTTGGAGGGGGTGGGGGTGAAAAAAAATAGTACTAATTATTATGCTTTAACCTCTGTAGTGCCATAGATGTTATAGTCTCTGGTGCTGGGAAAGACGTAAATGTGCCAGCACCATAACTTTTTTGTTTTTTGGGGGGTTCTTTTTCTCACTTTTGAAAAATAAAGTTAAATAAAAATTAATATTCTATTAACATTTTATAGCTTAGACAAGTGAAAGAGTGTTCAAAGTGTCAGCTTTATGTCAGCTTAACCCTTATTTTAGCTTGAAAAGGTACACATATACACTCTCCTGCACTCAGTGCCGGCCACTGTTGGTTAAGTAATTTTTTCCAGTAAAATATACAGTATTTTTGATGTAATTTCAAACATGTTGTCCATGTTATAGTACCCATCCAGGTATGGAAAACACTATGGAATTAAGGAAAAATATATATTCTGTCAATATGTGAAAAATTGCATCATTTTGTTCGGTTTGAGGTGTTGAACCCTACAACAAGAGGTTAATTAGGAAATGAGGGAAAATACTGTACTTGCGGTGTACTTTTCAGAGTGGAAAGAAATATACTGTACAGTGGAAAGGCATACTTATTCAGCCAATCTCAGTTACAACGTCTTCCAGGAAAGAACTGAACCCTTCATGAAGCAGAGATTAAGACAAGGCAATCACAGCAATCCAGCCATGAAATTAATAAATGTTTAAATTACCTAAATTAAGATCCACAAAAATACACTGTGCTGTAAGCCATGTACCATGAATTCCTTCTTAAATGAGAATGTAGATATAGGGCTGGGAATTGATGATGAGCCACAATGAAACATTCCCAAAGGAAGTGTGGATCCACTGCAACGGACTTGCTAAAGCACAATCCAACTGTGGCCTTGCACTACATATTTCAGATAAGACATATTATGTTGTTATGTTTAAGACATAATAAACAATACACTAAGCCAGATTTACAACCCCTAAAAATAAATGCATTCAAATTGGTGAAGAGTCACACTTTTCATATTTTTATAACCCAACTATAACTACCTTGGCTTATTGAATACAACATATATATCATGTTTAGAATGTATATTTATTCCCTATTTCTTTTTTATTCAAATAATATAGTTAATAAATATATTTACATTTAATTCATATATCCAATCAACGTAATTTTATATACGTTTATATATTGTACATTAGATTGCTTCCATTGGAGGAGAACCAAGCAAATCTGTCCTGTTTCGTTTTGTCTAAAAATTCACGAAACAGACAAAAAAATTTGTGATATAGTAAAAAATCCACAAAATGCATCATTCTTTTGTCCCGTGAGTGAATGCACCTATGTTGACCCGACCGCGCCTATTTTTGACGTGACCGTGCCCATTTTGACACAGGCGCAACTATTTTTTAACAAACGGCAACTTTTTTTACGACAAATATTTGCAGAAGTTTCACGAAACTGAAATTCGCTGCAAATCCATACCTGGTGAAAAAATTCGCTCATCACTAGAACCCAGACTTACACCACACTCTTCTGCCCCCTGCCTAACTAAACTCTTCAAGCACTCTGCATTAGTTATAAATGTAATTGCCCTATTTCACCTCTTCGAAAAATTGCAGAAAAAAACTGCAGAAAAATTCACAAAGTGGCGACATTTTGCCAAAATGTCACCTATTGCATTGGACTCAATGGGCAGTTAATTTTCCACATTTTTTTGTGTCAAATGATTTAGAGTGAATGGGCATTTTTCTTACACCAAACGTATTGAAGTCAATTAGCGTGTTTCTAAAAAATGTTCTTGACCAAATACATTTAAGTCAAGGGGTGGTTTTTTTTTGTTTTGGTTTTTTTTGCATTTTTCCTGCGTGAAGAATTTGAATTTTTTCCAGTGAAATAAAATGCATTGACAAAAGTTTTTGGAACTTGCTAAAATGTAAATTTAGATGCAAATCTGTATCAGGTGAAAAAATGTATTTATGATTCATTCAAAAATTAGTGAAACGACAGAAAAATTTGCGAAATAGTGAAAAATTCACAAAACGTTTGACGCGTGGCTTTTTGTTTTAGTCCCATGCATCTTTTTGCTGCGACTGCGCCCAATTTGACACGACCGCAACTTTTTGACGTGCAACAAATTTTTCCATGAGAATCTCCAAGGAAGTTTTGCAAAACAATTCGCCAATGGCGAACTGTGGAAAACCGCTACGAATCCATACCTGCCGAGAAAAATGTGCTCATCACTAATAGAAAGACCACTTATACATAAAACCCCAGGTCCCAAGAATTCTGCATAATAGATCTTACACAGGTATGGGACCTGTTATCCAGAATGCTCAGGACCTAGGTACTTTCTGTAATTTGGATCTCAATAACTTTAATTTGCTAAAAAATAATTTAAACATTAAATAAACCCGATAGAATTGTTTTGCCCCCAATAAGGATTAATTATATCTTAGTTGGGATCAAGTACAGGTACTGTTTTATTATTACAGAGAAAAGGGAATCATTTAACCATTAAATAAACCCAATAGGGCTGTTCTGCCCCCAATAAGGGGTAATTATATCTTAGTTGGGATCAAGTACAGGTACTGTTTTATTATTACAGAGAAAAGGGAATCATTTAACCATTAAATAAACCCAATAGGGCTGTTCTGCCCCCAATAAGGGGTAATTATATCTTAGTTGGGATCAAGTACAGGTACTGTTTTATTATTACAGAGAAAAGGGAATCATTTAACCATTAAATAAACCCAATAGGGCTGTTCTGCCCCCAATAAGGGGTAATTATATCTTAGTTGGGATCAAGTACAAGGTACTGTTTTATTATTACAGAGAAAAGGGAATCATTTAACCATTAAATAAACCCAATAGGGCTGTTCTGCCCCCAATAAGGGGTAATTGTATCTTAGTTGGGATCAAGTACAGGTACTGTTTTATTATTACAGAGAAAAGGGAATCATTTAACCATTAAATAAACCCAATAGGGCTGTTCTGCCCCCAATAAGGGGTAATTATATCTTAGTTGGGATCAAGTACAGGTACTGTTTTATTATTACAGAGAAAAGGGAATCATTTAACCATTAAATAAACCCAATAGGGCTGTTCTGCCCCAATAAGGGGTAATTATATCTTAGTTGGGATCAAGTACAGGTACTGTTTTATTATTACAGAGAAAAGGGAATCATTTAACCATTAAATAAACCCAATATGGCTGTTCTGCCCAAATAAGGGGTAATTATATCTTAGTTGGGATCAAGTACAGGTACTGTTTTATTATTACAGAGAAAAGGGAATCATTTAACCATTAAATAAACCCAATAGGGCTGTTCTGCCCCAAATAAGGGGTAATTATATCTTAGTTGGGATCAAGTACAGGTACTGTTTTATTATTACAGAGAAAAGGGAAATATTTTTTAAAAATCTGCATTATTTTAGTTGGCCTTTCTGTAACTTGGAACTTTCTAGATAACAGGTTTCCGGGTAACGGGTCCCATACCTGTATCTGTATTATAAAATGGTTTGATGTCCAATGTCAATACTATACAATATCACATCTTATAATGCAGCGTATATTTTATAAAAACTAAAGGATACACGAATAAAGCTTCAAATAAAAAAAAACCTCACGGTGACAGAGAAAAGAAATGCCTTTAAAATACCAAAAAAAAAGTGTTTATAGCCGAATTTAATTTCCATTAACCATTAATAAGGTGTTTGATTACAATGTAAGTGTTTGAATGTCATCTCCTGAATGAAAATAAACAATAAACACCAGAGCTGCATCACAGCGGGGGAAACGCAACTATGAAAATCTTTGGAAATGTGCTGGAAAATTCATCCTTTTCTGTCACATTAAAATTGCAATTGACTATACACCTCATATTACACTCCGCCGAGACTTTAATTGTAAAGATTCCGGTTATAGATCACATTAGGATTTCGTTAGAACGGTAGAACACATTATTTCCAATCAAACGTTCGACCATCATTCAGAAAGATTTTTAAAAGGTGATTAATAATTCATCCGGAAAAAAAAAAAGGGGGGGATTAAAAAGAAGAAAAAAAAAAAGATCTATATTTATACCGTCTTCTCTGCCTCCATAAACTACCTGACAATTGTTCGGTAATGATGCCCAGTAAATTCTTTAAAATGGTAATTTGTCATTCTGTCACTTCATTTGTGACCTAAAATTCCTCACTTGAGGCATCATCAAATAAATTAATCACTTTCCAGGATCCATTCCTCTGTTCTGCACGTTATTATGGCAAGCTCTCTTGTGTTTCTGTTCATTTACATATATTTAATGGCTCAGCAGTGGTTCACTATGGCACATAACGCACACATCTCATTACAGGTGAAATATTCTAACTGCCACCATCACTCGGAAAGAAAATAACTCTCCCTGTTTAATTTTCCTGATGGAACAAAACCCATGATTCTCCACTGCGGAATGTTGATGCCGTCCATCGGCCGCCATCAATAAAATGATCAGAAAAGTGCGCCTCCTTTAGCATCTTTCCTTCATACACCTATTATTTGAGGAAGGTAATTAAACTCATAATTTGTAATTGGGGAAAAAAGACGCTTCTGCTCTTCTCTTAATTCGGCCTTTTTTTTTACAGCATTGATTGAAAGTATTCCTAAGTACTTCTTACATTTCCTAGGCTGAATTGCTTGAACTTCCAGGGAGATAACCAACATAGTTAAGGAATGAATCACATTTTAAAAATACTAATTAAAAAGGTACATGTTGTTAAATTAAGAGGTAGGACGTGTAAAGGTGGCCATACACGAGCAGATCCGCTCGCTTGGCGATGTCGCCAAGCGAGCGGATCATCCCCCGATATCCCCACCTAAGGGTGGGCGATATCGGGGACCATTTAGGTAAAAAAAATAATAATCCGATCGTTTGGCCCTGGGGCCAGACGATCGGATTATGTGGGCGGCAATGGGGCAGTCGGATCGGGGACCGCATCAACGAGCCGATGCGGTCCCCGATCCGACCAGATTTTCTAACCTGGCCGATCGAGATCTGGCCAATTTCAGGCCAGATATCGGTCGGCCAGGCCGCTCTGCTCTCCCCATACACGGGCCGATTAGCTGCCGAATCGGTCCAAGGGACTGATATCGGTAGCTATAGTCGGCCCGTGTATGGCCACCTTAAGAGTCTGGTAATATATAGATATATATTGTGGGCTCCTATATTTTATTAATCAATAATGAAACCTTTCTTTAGTAGAGGAAACAGCCTAATTAAGTTAGTATCTGGTTGTCTGGTCCAAACAATAGGAGTTTCCTAATTTGGGGAAACAAAGGTACTGCTCCGGGAAAGGTTCGGTCACACCTAAACTCTAATTAACAATATCAAATTGTGAAAGACACTGGAGCCAGCACTGAATGGATCCCTGTTTAATTTTCCTGATGGAACAAAACCCATGATTCTCCACTGCGAAATGTTGATGCCGTCCATCAGCCGCCATCAATAAAATGATCAGAAAAGTGCACCTCCTTTAGCATCTTTCCTTCATACGCCTATTATTTGAGGAAGGTAATTAAACTCATAATTTGTAATGAATGTAAATGGGGAAAAAAGACGCTTCTGCTCTTCTCTTAATTCGGCCTTTTTTTTACAGCGTTGATTGAAAGTATTCCTAAGTACTTCTTACATTTCCTAGGCTGAATTGCTTGAACTTCCAGGGAGATAACCAACATAGTTAAGGAATGAATCACATTTTAAAAATACTAATTAAAAAGGTACATGTTGTTAAATTAAGAGGTAGGACGTGTAAGAGTCTGGTAATATAGAGATATATATTGTGGGCTCCTATATTTTATTAATCAATAATGAAACCTTTCTTTAGTAGAGGAAACAGCCTTATTAAGTTAGTATCTGGTTGTCTGGTCCAAACAATAGGAGTTTCCTAATTTGGGGAAACAAAGGTACTGCTCTGGGAAAGGTTCGGTCACACTTACTGTATATACTTGAGTATAAGCCTAGTTTTTCAGCACCCAAAATGTGCTGAAAAAGTCACCCTCGGCTTATACTCGAGTCGGGTGCCATGTGTCCCTCTAGACTAGCACCTCTCTCCTTTGTGTGCAAATTAGGCCACCCGTAACCAGACCCTCCAGTGCCCTGGCCTAGGCTCCCACTAGCAATATTTATTTCCCCTTACATCTCCTCCGGGACCGGGTCTGCTGCCAGTTTGCCAATGTGCAATGAGCGTGGGGTAGTACTCATATTGTTTTTCTTGACCCTCTTCTCTGCTTACAGAGCTAGTTTACTGTTTTTCTTTGAAATAAATATTGAAAAACATATACCCCACTGATGCCTCAATTAATGTAATTTTATTGGTATTTATTTTGATTGTTAAAACTTAGCAGTAGCTGCTGCATTTCCCACCCTAGGCTTATACTCGAGTCAATAAGTTTTTCCAGTTTTCTTAGGTAAAATTAGGTACCTCGGCTTATATTCGGATCGGCTTATACTCGAGTGTATACGGTAAACTCTAATTAACAATATCAAATTGTGAAAGACACTGGAGCCAGCACTGAATGGATCCCTGTATAATTTTCCTGATGGAACAAAACCCATGATTCTCCACTGTGAAATGTTGATGCCGTCCATCGGCCGCCATCAATAAAATGATCAGAAAAGTGCACCTCCTTTAGCATCTTTCCTTCATACGCCTATTATTTGAGGAAGGTAATTAAACTCATAAATTGTAATGAATGTAAATGAGGAAAAAAGACGCTTCTGCTCTTCTCTTAATTCGGCCTTTTTTTTTACAGCATTGATTGAAAGTATTCCTAAGTACTTCTTACATTTCCTAGGCTGAATTGCTTGAACTTCCAGGGAGATAACCAACATAGTTAAGGAATGAATCACATTTTAAAAATACTAATTAAAAAGGTACATGTTGTTAAATTAAGAGATAGGACACGTGCCTCCTCTTTTATTTTCTCACCATGAAAATTGACTTGATGCTCTGTTGTTTCCATTATCTATTTGTAGGTTAAAAGCAACACCATGGAGCACATTCATTAAAGTACTATAGAATCCAAATACAAAAAAATCTTATTTTTTCTAAGTTTTCATACGGTGCGTATTTTTGCTGATTTTTTCGCTAATTTGTGTGACTTTTTTCGTACTGTGCATCAAAATTACGCGACAAAAAAGTTTTGGATTTATTCAAGCTTCGGTATCGTGACTCTCCTTGGGCCAGGTTGGAGCTGCAGAGTGCCATTGAGCCCTATGGGAGACTTTCCTTGGGCCGGGTTGGAGCTGCAGAGTGCCATTGAGCGCTATGGGAGGCTTTCCTTGGGCCGGGTTGGAGCTGCAGAGTGCCATTGAGCCCTATGGGAGACTTTCCTTGGGCCGGGTCGGAGCTGCAGAGTGCCATTGAGCCCTATGGGAGACTTTCCTTGGGCCGGGTCAGAGCTGCAGAGTGCCATTGAGCCCTATGGGAGACTTTCCTTGGGCCGGGCCGGAGCTGCAGAGTGCCATTGAGCCCTATGGGAGGCTTTCCTTGGGCCGGGTCGGAGCTGCAGAGTGCCATTGAGCCCTATGGGAGACTTTCCTTGGGCCGGGTTGGAGCTGCAGAGTGCCATTGAGCCCTATGGGAGACTTTCCTTGGGCCGGGTCGGAGCTGCAGAGTGCCATTGAGTCCTATGGGAGGCTTTCCTTGGGCCGGGTTGGAGCTGCAGAGTGCCATTGAGCCCTATGGGAGACTTTCCTTGGGCCGGGTTGGAGCTGCAGAGTGCCATTGAGCCCTATGGGAGACTTTCCTTGGGCCGGGTTGGAGCTGCAGAGTGCCATTGAGCGCTATGGGAGGCTTTCCTTGGGCCGGGTTGGAGCTGCAGAGTGCCATTGAGCCCTATGGGAGACTTTCCTTGGGCCGGGTTGGAGCTGCAGAGTGCCATTGAGCCCTATGGGAGACTTTCCTTGGGCCGGGTTGGAGCTGCAGAGTGCCATTGAGCCCTATGGGAGACTTTCCTTGGGCCGGGTTGGAGCTGCAGAGTGCCATTGAGCCCTATGGGAGACTTCAGATTTATATATGTTTGAAGGCATGGATTTGCCGCAATTTTCCGCATTTTGCCTTTTTCCGTGAAAAGCGAGTTAAAATTAGCCGGATACATTCACAGTCAAAAAATGGTGAACTGCGTCAAAAAACTTTGTTGCGTGTGTAGAAAAAATGACACGCAACATTTCGCAAATCTTTTCAAAGATTCGCAAATTTTTGGGCAAAGCAAATTCACTCATCACTAGCAGTCATTTATAGTGATAGGCAAAATTATTCACCCGGCATGGATTTGCAGTGAATTTCCACGTTTTGCCATCTGCGTATTGTTCCGCAACACGGGCATCAAAATTCGACTGCATGAAAAAATTGTTGCCCTGTCAAAAAAAAGTCACACACGTAAAAAAAATTACACATGCGACAAAAAAAAGTTGCACAATAACCGTAACTGCATTGTCGTAAAAAAACCAATGTCAACAAAACCAAAAAGCAATGAAAGGTCTTCCTGCCCTTGACTCCTACAAGATCTCGTCAGGTTTTAGCTGGCGTACTTTAGCATTTAGAATTGCCGTTGTTTTGTTGCATACTAAATGCCGCCTTTAATGTCTAATAAAACAGGAACTTTGTTGACTTAGGTGCGAGCTACCAATATAGAGGTATAATATCATAATATACAGTTATTCTCTATATGAAGGACATTGTGTTTGCTTACTCTTTTACAGCATGAAGAGAAGAAGAGACAATAGAAATGCCCTATTAATAACCTAGAAGTTTATCCAAATAATTAAAAACATTTTTTATTATAATATGTACAAATTTTCTTCATTAAGGTAACTCAAACTAACATATAGGACATATAGGGGGACATTTATCAACATTTGGATTTTCCTGCTTTTAGTGTTTTTTTAAAACCATAACTAAACTCTTTTCCACGAATGGCAGTAATTTATTAAAAGATCTGAACTGAAAAAAAGCATGAATGAAACAAGATGTAGAAACACAAAAGACGCAACTTTTCCTTCAAGTGTCAAAAAAAAACCCTCTAGAAAGAGAAAGATCTTCCAGTGAAAAGGACACCTGCCATCGACTTCTATGTGATTTGTAGCGGTTTTGTTGCAAAATAAAAAATTTTGCCCACAACAAAATCATATTTTGTCACAAAAAAATTCCATGAATTGTGAAAAAAACATCAAATCTATGGGGCAGATTTATGAAAATGTGAGATTAGAGTTTTTTACAGGAAAAAAATTACCCACTTTCTATTCATTCCTATGGGATATTTAGCAATAGGTGAAAATTAGAGTTCACCATTTTATAAATACACTTCTAAAAATCCCATAGGAATGAATAGAAAGTGGCTGAATTTTGCTTTAAAAAGTTCTAATCTCACATTTTTCTGTCTCGTTTTGCTTTGCCAACAAATTTAGCAAAACTGCTGAAAATTCACGAAATGCGGCTACCTTAGGACTTTCTTGATGTGCGCAACTTTTTTTGACGTGACCACAACATTTTTGGCACAACCGTGACTTATTTGATGCAGCCACAATGTTTTTTTTTACGTGTTTGTAACTTATTTGCCGTGGCCACTAGTGATGAGCGAATCTGTCTCGTTTCGCTTCACCCAAAAATTCACTTAATGCGTTTTTTTTGTCGCGCATGTCTTTTTTTTTTGCTGCGACCGCGCCTATGTTGACACAACCGTGCCTATTTTTCATGCGACTGTGCCTATTTTTCATGCGACCGTGCCTATTTTTCATGCAACCATGCACGACCGCAACTTTGTTAGAGGTGCGACAAATTTTTCCGCGGCGGCTTTTCGCCGAAGTTTCTCAAAACAATTCGCCAATGGTTAAATGCAGAAATTCGCGTCGAATCTCTGCCTGGCGAAAAAATTCACTCATCACTAGTGACCATGACTTTTTTGTGAGGCATCCATGACTATTTTGCGGCAACCCATGTTTTGTTTTTTACTCAACTGAATTATTTTTTCTTACCCAGCGAATTTTTGTTGCGGTGATTTTTTGTGGCAGTTTCATGAAAAATATCGCCAGTGGTGAGATGCAGAATTTTGCAACTAATTAATTAACTAAGTAATTCTGATAAATCTGCCCCTTAGTAATTGCCCCATATTTTCATAGATTTAACAGGTCTAGAACAATAACGTATTGCTAGTGATTAGGGATGGGCGAAATAATTTGCGAGACAATAAAATTCACAGTGCGTCGCTTCCTTTGATGCGGGCGTCACTTTCTATGTTGCGCACGTGGCTTTTAGTGCACGGGTCAAATGAAGGACACACGTCAAAAGTCGACTTGCGGCATAAAATCGATGTCCATGCCAAAGGAAGCGACGCACCAAGACTTTTATTGTTAAGTGGCTAAAAAAATTGCGATAGCAACAAATTTCCGCATTTTGTGCAACTTCTGCGAAAATTCGCTGCGGCAAAAAATTTGTTTCGCGTCAATAAATGTTGCAGTCGAGTCAAATTGGCCCGATCACTGCAAAAAAAAAAAAGTTTGTGACAAGTGCCCCTTACTATGATGGAGATTTGAACTGAAGAAAGATTTCTGGAATCCATATTTAGGTTTGATAAGTTGAAGATGTTTCTAGTCAAGGGAAGAGCCCTACAGTATGTGAGTTTCTAGCTAAACTGGCTCAGAGAGGTGGAAAATATTCATTATATTAACCTTTGGAGTGTTGCATCCAATCAACACTTAAGGAGAAAACGCCATTCGTTTGAACCTATTAATCCTTAATTGTATCTCCTTGCGGCAATTAAAGTAGTTTAGTTTGTACCAATAATATTGTGATTCTGTGCCATATCAGTAAGAAGAGCATCATTTACAAAAGGAAATCAGTGCTGAATATGATATATTTTACTATGGGATTTGTGAGCATTTTATGAATTATATTTCAACAATTTCAATTCAATTAAAAGTGAACGTGACATTTGGTACCATCATGTAGCTTTTTGCATGATTGGTCCTATTTATTTTTCTTAAAGCTCCTGTACAGGTATGGGATCCGTTATCTGAAAAGCCGCTACCCAGAAAGCTCTGAATTATGGAAAGGCCATCTCCTATCATCTCCATTTTAAGCAAATAATTAAAAAAATGTAAATTATTTCCTTTTCCTCCGTAAAAAAAAAAAGTACCTTTTATTTGATCCCAACTAAGATATAATTACCCCTTATTGGGGGCAGAACAGCCCTATTGGGTTTATTTAATGGTTAAATGATTCCCTTTTCTCTGTAATAATAAAACAGTACCTGTACTTGATCCCAACTAAGATATAATTACCCCTTATTGGGGGCAGAACAGCCCTATTGGGTTTATTTAATGGTTAAATGATTCCCTTTTCTCTGTAATAATAAAACAGTACGTGTACTTGATCCCAACTAAGATATAATTACCCCTTATTGGGGGCAGAACAGCCCTATTGGGTTTATTTCATAGTTAAATGATTCCCTTTTCTCTGTAATAATAAAACAGTACCTGTACTTGATCCCAACTAAGATATAATTACCCCTTATTGGGGCAGAACAGTCCTATTGGGTTTATTTCATAGTTAAATGATTCCCTTTTCTCTGTAATAATAAAACAGTACCTGTACTTGATCCCAACTAAGATATAATTACCCCTTATTGGGGGCAGAACAGCCCTATTGGGTTTATTTAATGGTTAAATGATTCCCTTTTCTCTGTAATAATAAAACAGTACCTGTACTTGATCCCAACTAAGATATAATTACCCCTTATTGGGGCAGAACAGCCCTATTGGGTTTATTTAATGGTTAAATGATTCCCTTTTCTCTGTAATAATAAAACAGTACGTGTACTTGATCCCAACTAAGATATAATTACCCCTTATTGGGGGCAGAACAGCCCTATTGGGTTTATTTCATAGTTAAATGATTCCCTTTTCTCTGTAATAATAAAACAGTACCTGTACTTGATCCCAACTAAGATATAATTACCCCTTATTGGGGCAGAACAGCCCTATTGGGTTTATTTCATGGTTAAATGATTCCCTTTTCTCTGTAATAATAAAACAGTACCTGTACTTGATCCCAACTAAGATATAATTACCCCTTATTGGGGCAGAACAGCCCTATTGGGTTTATTTCATGGTTAAATGATTCCCTTTTCTCTGTAATAATAAAACAGTACCTGTACTTGATCCCAACTAAGATATAATTACCCCTTATTGGGGCAGAACAGCCCTATTGGGTTTATTTAATGGTTAAATGATTCCCTTTTCTCTGTAATAATAAAAAGTACCTGTATTTGATCCCAACTAAGATATCATGAATTCGTATTGGTGGAAGAACAATTCTATAAGGTGTATTTAAAGGAGAACTAAAGAAGTAGGGCAAAAATGTTGAATGTAATGTTATGGGACTTATATACCAGCCCAAGGCACCCACAGCCCTTTAGCAGGGAAGATCTGTGCCCCCAAAGATGCCCCCAGTAGCCCCCCATCTTCTTTTCTGCTGATTCCCTGCACATTCTCTGTGCCACTGTCACTTACCTGAGCTTAGGGGCCCACTCACAATATACTGTATGTATAGAATATAATTGCCACATTATAAGTAATTAATACAGGTAATTACTACATGGCTGCTCAGAAACCAGTGCAATTAGCATCAGAATTTAATAATCAGCCCCATAGCACTAGCTTATATGGCAGGCCAGTCTCAGACACTTTCCAAGATGGGGAGCTCCTGAAGTTCTGGATCATTGATGCTATTGAAATGCTGAAACTTTAGGCTAGTACAGTAAGTACAATATATGAAATATAGCAACCAATCAGCAATTGGATTTCAACAGTTAGAAAACCAAAGCAAAGCATCTGATTGGCTGCTTTGAACAACATCACTGGTAATGTTTCATTCCACTTTTTACACAGCATGATAAATATACCCATTAAGGTAAAGCAATCCAAATTATTGAAAGATCCCTTATTGTCCCTTTTATTTTAGGCATACATTTTTGGTGAGACAATTTTTTTTGTCGCTCAGATTGTGCCAATGGGGTTGGGGCTGGACTTTAGGAAAATTAATTCTGGCAATGTATTTTGTCCTGAATCTAAATGCACCTTTGGTATAGTGGGATAGCAATAACATACATATATTAGGATTGATATTTAATGCTTTAAAGTATTTTTTTAAACATTCCTCTCCCCTCAATCAGGCATGGATTTGAGGGAAGGCCAGAAAGGCCCAGGCCTAGAGCAGCACAAAATTAGGGGCAGCATGTTGCCCAGCCACATGTGCCAGCAGGGTCGGAATGGGGGATGCAGGTCCACCGGGGCTACCACCCCAGGGGCCCAGCACCCCCAACACGCTCTGTCCCCCGACACACCCCCTCCCGACGTCCTCCTCTGAGCATGCATAAGTGAAACGCATCAGGGAAGGACACCAACGGCTGGGGGAGCGGCAACAGGCCCAGTCCAACCCAGTCTGAAGTAGCGGCCAACCAGGAGTCCCCAGCAGCTGCAAGAACTAACACAATATTGGGGATAATGCCTGCACGCAGGGGCCAGGGAGCATCAGGTTCCAGGTTACAAGACGCACGGGTTGCTAGACAGGTGGGTGGGCAGCAGGGTTGATGCTAACCTAGGGGCACCCATTTTAGAAATCCGACCTTGCCCTCAATTAAGTCTACTTATTAGTAATGAGCGAATCTGTCCCGTTTCGCTTGGCCATAAAATGCAGGAAAGGCAAGAAAATTGAGAAACGCATTTGTCGCACAATTTTTTTTTTTGTCACCCGCGTCTTTTTTGACGCCCGCGTTTATCTTTTTTGTCGGCCGCGCTTTTTGACACAACCGTGCCATTTTTGACGTGACTGCACCTTTTTTTGATGTGACCACCCTTTTTGACACACAACGAAAAAAAAAATTTCCGCGCAACAAATTGTCACGGAAGTTTTGCCAATGGCGAAATGCGGAAATTCACTATGAATCCATACCTGGCTAAAAAATTCGCTCATCACTTCTTCTCATGTGACATGACTCTGCAGGGAGTGACTTCAACCTGGAGGGGGTAAAAAGAATTACCTTGTTATGTGGTATTTTTTGACATAAAATACTGGAAGCTCATCTCTTGTTTATGAAATATCAGAATTATATGAATATATAAAGTTCCATTATACATTTCTCACCCAGGTTATTGTATCTGAGAACTTTCGCTAAATTGCATCAAATTATGAAGAAAACATTTTGATGAAGAACAAGGATTCTAGTTTTATCCAATGTGGAGTATTATAAAGTGATTTTTTTCATTCTGTGGTATAGTCTATTGGATAAAAAAGACACAAGGAACTACTCACAAAAATAGTTTTACATAAAATGACAGCTCTAATTGGACTCATACGTGAAAAGACAATACACCATTCCTCCAAAGGAATGTGGATAATACACGGAAGTTCTCTTCATCTCAAATAGGTCATCTTAATAATGTATAATGCAGCCCATTTGCAGTGAAATATACTGAGCAAATACAGAGAAGTATCCTCTAAAACATATTGATATGACACGTGAATAAGTAGAATATATTGGCCTCTATTTTTCAATCTTCTTATATTTTAACTTAATAATGTCACACCAGTCACAATTATAGGATAGAATTCTTTTTGATTAAGTGGCAACATCATGTAAAACAAATCTTGAAATTGTTTATCAGCAGGTTTGTATCAGTCTTTCATGTTGGTTTCAATAGACACTAAAGTGGGAGGCCAATTATAATTATTCCATAGAGCTATCATGTATCACATATGTAGGGAATTATAATTGTAAAACAATAAATAACTGACAAATAGTGATGAGCGAATCTGTCAAAAATGTTGCGAAATTAGCAAAAATGTTGTATGTAAAAAAAAAAATAGTAGCACGTGTCAAAAAAATGATGTGCTTAATTTTTTTAGAATTTTTTTTGACGCGGATGACAATCTTTTTTTTGATGCTTGCAACAAATTTTTCAATGGCAAATCCGTCATCCGAAATTCACTGCGAATCTATGCCTGGCGTATTAATTTTTCCATCCCTACTGACAAATTGTATTTAAAAAATATACCTGTTTGTGAAATATTTTTAAAAATTCCCAATACGTTCATTATTTTATAACCATACTAGTTTCTCTTAAGGGGGTGATTTATCAATTGTGTCTTTTCCAGCAAGTTTTTTGCCCGAATTCAAGTTTTGGTTTCAAAACTTGAATGTTTGATATTTACAAAGCGTAAAAAAACAGAAAACCTTGAATGTAAGACTTTGGCATCAAGTAGGGATGCACCGAACCCAGTTTTTACCCCCAAATCCATTGTAAGGGATTCGGCCGAATACTGAACCGAATCCGAATACTAATAAATTAGGGTATGAAAGGGTTAATTAGGATATGAAAGGGTTAATTAGGATATGAAAGGGTTATATGTCAACAAGCTGCAAAAAAAATTCACACGGCAACATTTAACCCTTTGGCTGCCAAGACCGTAGCTCCTACGTGCTGACAAAAAAAGTTGCTAAGTGCCCAGCACGTAGGAGCTACGTTTCTCATTCAGCCAGCGCGTTCTCTGCACTCGCCGATCAATGCGAGTGCAGAGACGCGCTGCCAGCCCCACAACCCCCTAGGCAACGAGCTTACCGGCGCTGATGGTCCTCTTCCTCCTCCGATCGCCCCCAGACTGTCGCAGCGTCGCAGCGACGTCATCAAGACAAGCCTGCTGCGTGGGGTATAAAAATCCCCTCTCTGGCGCCGCCCCCTTCACTCTTGGAGCCTCGAGGACCTGCCTGCAGCCCCCTGCGACCCTCCAGCACAGAGATCTGCCAGCCTGCCTTTGAGATCTGCCCCCAGGTACATTTTTTGCACTATTACACACACATTACACCATTTACACTAACTGTCATTTTTATTGCTGATTTTAATTTTTTTGCAGTTTCCATTTTTTTTTTTTTTACACTTACATACACTTACATACACATATACACACCTATACACCCTATCACTTCTTTGCAAGTGTGCACACATACATATTTTTTACTTTTTAGCACATAATACGCTGTCAGGGGGCTCTGTGTGCAAAAGCTGAGCTGGCAGGCGAGAAATCCTTATGCGCTATTTTCATTTTGGGGTCAGTACACACCGCAGACTTTGGTATATCTATGCATATTGGGCATCAAACTGTTCAGTAGGCCTCTGGTGTTCCTATTTGGGGTGATTTGTCTTTGTACGCAAGAAATTGTGTGAGATAAATGCGGCAAACTGCAACATTTTTATGCGATTTTCAGAAATGTCATAAAAACCAATAACTTTAGTAAAGCTTTGCAGATTGGTACTTTGGTGTAGAAAGGACTCTTTACCCTTGTTGGATTTGTCAGAATGTGTACTTTCCAAAAATATATGGTTTTGTGGGGGTCTCTGTATAGTTAGGGGAAGTTTCAGCACATAATACGCTGACAGGGGGCTCTGTGTGCAAAAGCTGAGCTGGCAGGCGAGAAATCCTTATGCGCTATTTTCATTTTGGGGTCAGTACACACCGCAGACTTTGGTATATCTATGCATATTGGGCATCAAACTGTTCAGTAGGCCTCTGGTGTTCCTATTTGGGGTGATTTCCCTTTGTACGCAAGAAATTGTGTGAGATAAATGCGGCAAACTGCAACATTTTTATGCGATTTTCTGAAATGTCATAAAAACCAATAACTTTAGTAAAGCTTTGCAGATTGGTACTTTGGTGTAGAAAGGACTCTTTACCCTTGTTGGATTTGTCAGAATGTGTACTTTCCAAAAATATATGGTTTTGTGGGGGTCTCTGTATAGTTAGGGGAAGTTTCAGCACATAATACGCTGTCAGGGGGCTCTGTGTGCAAAAGCTGAGCTGGCAGGCGAGAAATCCTTATGCGCTATTTTCATTTTGGGGTCAGTAGACACCACAGACTTTGGTATATCTATGCATATTGGGCATCAAACTGTTCAGTAGGCCTCTGGTGTTCCTATTTGGGGTGATTTCCCTTTGTACGCAAGAAATTGTGTGAGATAAATGCGGCAAACTGCAACATTTTTATGCGATTTTCTGAAATGTCATAAAAACCAATAACTTTAGTAAAGCTTTACAGATTGGTACTTTGGGGTAGAAAGGACTCTTTACCCTTGTTGGATTTGTCAGAATGTGTACTTTCCAAAAATATATGGTTTTCTTGGTTTCTCTGTATAGTTAGGGGGGGTTACTGCACATAATACGCTGTCAGGGGGGGCTCTGTGTGCAAAAGCTGAGTTGGCAGACGAGAAATCCATATGCGCTATTTTCATTTTGGGTTCAGTACACACCACAGACTTTGGTATATCTATGCATATTGGGCATCAAACTGTTCAGTAGGCCTTTGGTGTTCCTATTTGGGGTGACTTGCCTTTGTACGCAAGAAATTGTGTGAGATAAATGCGGCAAATTGCAACATTTTTATGCGATTTTCTGAAATGTCATAAAAACCACTAACTTTAGGAAAGCTTTGCAGATTGGTACTTTGGTGTAGAAAGGACTCTTTACCCTTGTTGGATTTGTCAGAATGTGTACTTTCCAAAAATATATGGTTTTCTTGGTTTCTCTGTATAGTTAGGGGGGGTTACTGCACATAATACGCTGTCAGGGGGCTCTGTGTGCAAAAGCTGAGTTGGCAGACGAGAAATCCATATGCGCTATTTTCATTTTGGATTCAGTACACACCACAGACTTTGGTATATCTATGCATATTGGGCATCAAACTGTTCAGTAGGCCTTTGGTGTTCCTATTTGGGGTGACTTGCCTTTGTACGCAAGAAATTGTGTGAGATAAATGCGGCAAATTGCAACATTTTTATGCGATTTTCTGAAATGTCATAAAAACCACTAACTTTAGGAAAGCTTTGCAGATTGGTACTTTGGTGTAGAAAGGACTCTTTACCCTTGTTGGATTTGTCAGAATGTGTACTTTCCAAAAATATATGGTTTTTAGGGGTCACCCTACATTTCTGCAGCTTCTACCCCTCATAAAACTGCAGTGTGTTTATGAATTGGGTAAAGATAAGCCATGAAATTAGTGTGCACAAGGTATATTTGGGGGTCTCTAAGTGCCATGTGCTTTGATAAACCTATGTACAGTGGGCATCAAACTGTTCAGTAGACCTCTGGGGTTCATATTTAGGGAGGTTTGTCTTGGTACCTAATGATCTGTAGAAAATAAGTTGCTGCATAGTGGAAGTTTTGAGGTGATTTTTGGAAATGCCATAAAAATAGTCAAACTTAGGAAAGCTTTATGGCTTGGTACTTTGGAGTAGAAAGACATGGGTACCCATTTTAGATTCGGGGGAATGTGTACTTTCCAAAAATATATGACTTTCTGGGGTGAATGTACTTTTTACTAGCATTATCCCACATATAATGATGTAAATGTGTTGATTTTGCAGAAGCTGAAATGATAGATCATATGGGGGTATGTTCACATTGGGGCCCCTACATGCCACATTCTTAGGTAAACCTATACATATTGGGCATCAAACTGTTCAGTGGGCCCCTGGCGTTCATATTCAGGGTGTTTTATATTGGTACCTAATGCTATGTGGGAGATAAGATGCTGGAAACTGGAAGCTTTGAGTGGATTTTTGGAAATGTTATCAAAATTGCCAACTTTAGGAAAGCTTTGCGGCTTGGTACTTTGGAGTAGAAAGACATGGGTACCCATTTTAGATTCGGGGGAATGTGTACTTTCCAAAAATATATGACTTTCTGGGGTGAATGTACATTTTACTAGCATTATCCCACATATAATGATGTAAATGTGTTGATTTTACAGAAGCTGAAATGACAGAAATGATAGATCATATGGGGGTATGTTCACATTGGGGCCCCTACATGCCACATTCTTAGGTAAACCTATACATATTGGGCATCAAACTGTTCAGTGGGCCCCTGGCGTTCATATTCAGGGTGTTTTATCTTGGTACCTAATGCTATGTGGGAGATAAGATCCTGGAAACTGGAAGCTTTGAGTGGATTTTTGGAAATGTTATCAAAATTGCCAACTTTAGGAAAGCTTTGCGGCTTGGTACTTTGGAGTAGTAAGACATGGGTACCCATTTTAGATTCGGGGGAATGTGTACTTTCCAAAAATATATGACTTTCTGGGGTGAATGTACATTTTACTAGCATTATCCCACATATAATGATGTAAATGTGTTGATTTTGCAGAAGCTGAAATGACAGAAATGATAGATCATATGGGGGTATGTTCACATTGGGGCCCCTACATGCCACATTCTTAGGTAAACCTATACATATTGGGCATCAAACTGTTCAGTGGGCCCCTGGCGTTCATATTCAGGGTGTTTTATCTTGGTACCTAATGCTATGTGGGAGATAAGATGCTGGAAACTGGAAGCTTTGAGTGGATTTTTGGAAATGTTATCAAAATTGCCAACTTTAGGAAAGCTTTGCGGCTTGGTACTTTGGAGTAGTAAGACATGGGTACCCATTTTAGATTCGGGGGAATGTGTACTTTCCAAAAATATATGACTTTCTGGGGTGAATGTACATTTTACTAGCATTATCCCACATATAATGATGTAAATGTGTTGATTTTGCAGAAGCTGAAATGACAGAAATGATAGATCATATGGGGGTATGTTCACATTGGGGCCCCTACATGCCACATTCTTAGGTAAACCTATACATATTGGGTATCAAACTGTTCAGTGGGCCCCTGGCGTTCTTATTCAGGGTGTTGTATCTTGGTACCTAATGCTATGTGGGAGATAAGATGCTGGAAACTGGAAGCTTTGAGTGGATTTTTGGAAATGTTATCAAAATTGCCAAATTTAGGAAAGCTTTGCGGCTTGGTACTTTGGAGTAGAAAGACATGGGTACCCATTTTAGATTTGGGGGAATGTGTACTTTCCAAAAATATATGACTTTCTGGGGTGAATGTACATTTTACTAGCATTATCCCACATATAATGATGTAAATGTGTTGATTTTGCAGAAGCTGAAATGACAGAAATGACAGTACATATGGGGGTATGTTCACATTGGGGCCCCTACATGCCACATACTTGGGTAAACCTATACATATTGGGCATCAAACTGTTCAGTGGGCCCCTGGCGTTCATATTCAGGGTGTTTTATCTTGGTACCTAATGCTATGTGGGAGATAAGATGCTGGAAACTGGAAGCTTTGAGTGGATTTTTGGAAATGTTATCAAAATTGCCAACTTTAGGAAAGCTTTGCGGCTTGGTACTTTGGAGTAGAAAGACATGGGTACCCATTTTAGATTCGGGGGAATGTGTACTTTCCAAAAATATATGGCTTTCTGGGGTGAATTTACTTTTTACTAGCGTTATCCCACATTTAATGATGTAAATGTTGATTTTGCAGACGCAGAAATGACAGAACATATGGGGGTATGTTCCCATTGGGGCCCCTACATGCCACATACTTAGCTAAACCTATACATATTGGGCATCAAACTGTTCAGTGGACCCCTGGCGTTCATATTTAGGGTGTTTTATTTGGTTACTTTATGACCTTTAGGAGTTAAGATACTATTGACTGGAAGCTTTGAAGCGATTTTTAAAATTTTTTACAAATTTTGATAAAAACGAATAACTTTAGGAAAGCATTGCGACTTGATAGTTTGGAGTAGACAGACAGTTCTACCTATTCTGGATTCCCCAGAATCTGTTCTTTCTAAAAATGTAAAATTTTCTGGGATAAACTTTCTGTTAGCGGAATTTTTGGCCTTAAAATCTAAAGTATGCAGCTTTCTGGAGCAGTGCTTTGGAAATTTGGTAGGGTACTGCTGGAGGGTTTTGACCTATACAAGTGAGAAATCTCCATAAAACGATATATATTTGGTATCGGCACGCTCAGGAGACATGGGACATTCCAAATCAGGTGTATTTTCATGCATAAAATATTTTTTGTTTCTGGTATATGTGTTTATATTATGGAAAATATTATTTTTTTTCATTTTTTAGACATCTAGAAGCCTATATCTTGTTACAAAATTGGAATTACACAAAAATTCCACCATATTTTAAAAGCTTAGGTTGTCCTGAAAAAAACGATATATTGTTTTCCTGGGTAAACTAAAAGTCCCCCCGAGGAAAGGCCCCTAAAGTGAAACAGTGCAAAGGGTGGCAGTGAAAGGGTTAACCCTTCAAATCCTAATTATTACCGAACGGTATCCTGGATTTGGTGCATCCCTGTCTAAAAGCTTGTGAGTCATACTAGACAAAAAAAATTTTTTTCCAGTTTGAGTCTTTGGACTTTTTTGAGAGTTTGTAGACCCATTGAAAATTATACAAATTTAATGCATCTGAGAAGTAGTGATGAGCGAATCTGTCCCATTTCGCTTTGGGGAAAAATTCGTGAAACAACAGAAAAATTCTCAAAACAGTAAAAATTCGTGAAATGCGTTTTGCATGCAACTTTTTTGGGCCACGCGCCTATTTTGACGCCCCTGCGATGTTTTTTTTTACACAAAACAAATTCTTTCACGTGCATTTTCGCTAAAGCTTTGTGAAACAATTTACCAATGGTGAAATGCAGAAATTCACCATGAATCCATGCCTGCCAAAAAAATGTGTTCACCGCTATCTGAGAGTTTTTTTGGGGTGGTTTAATTTGATCAAGTTTTTTATATTTTTTTTTTTTTTTAAATAAATAAGCAAACATTCCCATTTTGGCAATATCTTAGGTTTATTCTAATTGAAAAAAGCTCACACACAAAAATTCACAGTTTCACAAATTGATGAGTAGTGATGTAGCGAACATCGCCGAAAATGTTCGCGAACCCGTTCGCGGATTTTCGCCAAAACTCGCGAATATTCGCGAACTTTGCGAACCCCATAGACTTCAATGGGAAGGCGAACTTTAAAACCTAGAAAAGCCATTTCTGCCCAGAAAACTGATTTTAAAGTTGTTTAAAGGGTGCCACCACCTGGACAGGGGCATGCAGGAGGGGGATCAAGGGTAAACATTTCTCTGAAAAATACTTTGTAAAAAAACCGCCAAAAAACGCAAAAAAAACCGCCAAAAAATAACGCAAAAAAAAAAACGCAAGCTATTCCGATGTATACGTAATGGCGAAAAACCAAAGCGAAAAAACACGGCGGAAAAAACTGAGGCAAAAAAACGCGGCGCAAAAAAAAACGCGGCAAACCCAAATTGGTTCGCCGGCGAACAGTTCGCTACATCTCTATTGATGAGTTAGCCTTCCTATAGCTGTAGAAGAAAGCTTTGACCTACCTTTTGTTGACCCTGTGGCTTTACAGGCGTTTCATACATCTTTGTTGGAAAATGAATAAATACTCCATAGAAGGAAAGTATACATTTCTTTATGAAAAGATATTACCAAGATTACCAAGAAAGATATTACCAAGAACTGCCTCAATGGTGCACAGTGCTGAGCTATTTTGTGTTCATCACTAGTGATGGGAAGAAACAATAATAATGTGGCCTGTATTGTAGGAGACAGCTCTAGTTCTTCTACTAGTTCATTTTTTAAGGCAAAGAATATTTGTATGCTTCAAACTCATTGGCAAATGAATGTAATAAATATTTACATAATACATCTTTAAAAATATATCAAAACTTACACTTACACTGGTCCTGTTTTCTGAGTAGATGTTTAAGTAATTAAAATGCTGGTAGCTTTGCCGTCCTCTTCGGAGAGATAGAACTTTAACATTCCAGCACAGTGACCTTTGCTTTCCTTAGCATATATTTTTAAAAGTTAGAAAGGTTAGAAAGGCTAAAAAAAAAAAAGTTTATAAAAGGTTAACCATGGAAGCGCTACTGCCCAGCTTCAGTTCGGAACTATAGTTCTCTTCCAAATCTTTCGTATCTTTATTATGTTTATTTATAGGCCTGTGTTTTCAATCTAATATATAAGCAAGTTTTTCTCGTAAAAAAAAATTCCAATTTACAGTTTGCTCCTCCCCCCCAAATAGGACACCTTCATGCAGGTCTTGAAAAAAAACTGCTATCAAAATTTACGCCATGAAAACTTACTAATTAGGATTAATTTGTTGAAACTGTACATTTTTGTTTCTGATCATGACTCTCTAGCTTCACCCCTCCATTGTCTACTCTTCTTCACACTCTAAGGGGCACATTTACTAATCCAACGTCCGAAAAGCGTCCAAACGCGGGTTTGCGACTTTTTCGCGAATTGTCGTGAATTTTTATAGTGCTCAATACGAAAAAGTTGCGACAATTCGCGAAAGTCATAATGGCTATGAAAAAATCGCGACAATTCACAAAAGTCATAACGGTTATGAAAAAGTTGCGACAATTTACGAAAAAGTCGTAACGGCGATGAAAAAATCACAAAAAACCCCGAAAAAGTCGCAAAATGTTCGATTTCCAATCCGAATTTTTCTCATTCGGATTCGTGGATTAGTAAATCAGCCCCTAACTATCCTTCCCTCTCCTTTTCTTATATGCCAATGTTTATTTTACCCATGAACCTCCCTCTGTCTTTCTACCACCTTCAGAAATAAACAAATTGGTTTGCCAGTGTTGGTAGTTTGCGGGGTTTTCTGCTATCAAATAACCAACAAAAACATTGCTGAGAAAAAGTTCAACCATGTTTTGGCAACCTTTTCATAAAATGTTGGTTTTATCATGTGGTTTAATGTATTTAGATCAGTAGCAGGTACCAAGGCAAGGTTTCAGCCTGCTCTGCTTACCTACAGTATCTATTGATAGAGTTAGATTGGTGTCTAATATATTGGGCTAGAGCAGGGATCCCCAACCTTTCTTAATTGTGAGCCTCCGTCAAATGTAAAAAGACTTGGAGAGCAACACAAGCACCATGAGAGTTCATGGAGGAGCCAAATAAGGGCTGTGATTGGCTATTAGGGGCCTCTATGCACACTATCAGCTTACAGGGGCTTTATTTGGTAGGAAATCTTGTTTTTATTCAACCAAAACTTGCCCCCAAGTCAGAAATTCAAAAATAACTCCCTGGTTTGGGGGCACTGAGAGCAACATCCAAGGGGTTGGGGAGCAACATGTTGCCCCCAAGTCACTGGGCTAGAGACTAAAGGTCCCCATACACTATAAGATTCGCTCGCTTGGCGATGTTGCCAAGTGAGCGGATATTCACCCGATATCCCCACCTACGGGTGGGCGAAATCGGGTAGCAAGTAGCTAAAAAAAAAATAATCCAATTGTTTGGCCCTGGGGCCAAACGATCAAATTACATTTGCGTCCATGGGGCAGTCGGTTCGGGGACTGCATCAATGAGCCGATGCGGTCCCTGATCCGACTGGATTTTCTAACCTGGCCGATCGAGATCTGGCCAATTTCAGGCCAGATATCGGTCGGCCAGGCCGCTCGGTTCTGCCCATACACGGGCCGATTAGCTGCCAAATCGGTCCAAGGGACCGATATCGGCAGCTACTATCGGCCCGTGTATGGGGACCTTTAGGCTAAGAATCATTACTCCTTCCCTGGGATTGGTATGCCTTTTTTATGCGACCACGCCCTTTTTTTAATGCAACTGCGCCCTTTTTTATGTGTCTGTGGCCTTTTTGCCCAATTTAACGCACAACAAAAAAAATTCCGCTCATCAAATTTTTGCACAGCATATTTTTACTTAAGTTTCGCCAATTCGCCAATGGCAAGATGCGGAAATTTGATGCGAATCCATGCCTGGCGAAAAAATTCGCTCATCACTACTAGTCTTCTATTGCAGACCTAGCTGTCAAGCAGTAACGGGTAGGAAGTAGTGTAATCTACAGTAATTTTACTCCCTCAACTCACATTCCTAATAAACTACTGCTTTAGTACACGTTATAAACATCTCTTGATTAACATGCATAAAAAGTCACATTGGAGTTTATATTATTTTATGTTATCTATCACCAAGTAAAGGGCTACAACCACAAATAAAGAAGTTTATTAAAATCCCATATAAATATAAGAAACAAAACCAAATGTATCTATAAACAAAAGGTCACCACCGAAACAGTAATATGTTTTCATCAAAATGCAGCATTGCTTCACCCCTTGTATATAAACACAATAGTGGCATTTAATCAGTAAGAGATGAGTGTATTTTATTATTGCAAGGAGCTTATTGTTGTCTGGGGTCGGTAGGCTGTTCCGTATGCCTTAACTGATAAACAAATGGAAATAACTGGAAGTGCTACCGACTAGGAAAAAAAGTGAATGATTCTAAATGTATTTTATGAAACATTAAAACATACTTGGGAGTTATTCATTACGATCACTTGAAGTTGGGGCAAAGTACCAATGTTTTTATCAAAGCATTATCAAATAAAGTGTCATTTTTTTTCTGTAATAATAAAACAGTACCTGTACTTGATCCCAACTAAGATATAATTACCCCTTATTGGGGGCAGAACAGCCCTATTGGGTTTATTTAATGGTTAAATGATTCCCTTTTCTCTGTAATAATAAAACAGTACCTGTACTTGATCCCAACTAAGATATAATTACCCCTTATTGGGGGCAGAACAGTCCTATTGGGTTTATTTAATGGTTAAATGATTCCCTTTTCTCTGTAATAATAAAACAGTACATTGTACATGATGGTAACTAAACTGCATGAATCCATATTGGATACAAGGTATTTTTTGTGTTAAAAAAATAAAATTTGAATTATGGTTCAAAAACTCAAATGTCTGGTATTTATTAAGTTAAAAAAGGAAAACTCAAATGTAAAACTTTGCAATCTAAAAGCTTGCGAGTATTGAAGTCAATTGGAGTTGTACTAGGCAAAGTCAAGCCATATTTTCAATTTGAGTTTCCGAGTTTTTTTATTTGCACGCGTTTGCCACATTAATAAATAAGCGAGCATTCGATATGTGAGTTTCATTGATTTCGAAAAACAAACTCGAATTCACAAAGCTTCTGAAAGTTCAGTTTCTCTCTGTTTAATCTGGTTTGAAAATCCTGATCCCTGATAATGTCACTCCGCAGTGCTGAACTAGACATTCCACTCATATCAGGTGTTAGAATCTGTCATTATGTTAAGTGCAAGCTCTGTGCTCCTGTCACACAAGGTTTTGCTGTTTTGGGTTCTTTCCATCCACATTAAAAAGAAACAATGACAAATGTCATTTTAACCTTTTTTCTTCCCTTCCTGGTGTACTGAATGCTGTGGATGCCCCCATGCAAATTCACCCCTTTATTTCTACTTGTTATTTCCTTTACTCAGTTTATCTAATATCAAGAATGCTAGTATATTTCCCCTAGTTACAGCTCATCACGGAAATGTTAAAGCTTACGGTGCTGCTGATCTACAGGATAAATGAAGGGAAACAGAAAATTACAGCAAACTAAGCTATTGCACATTTATGTCTCTATTGTATGTATGTATGTATGTATAACTTTATTTATAAAGCGCCACAAGGGTACGCAGCGCTGTACAATCTTACAATATACACAATTACACACAGGGAGGACAAGTGTTATAATAAATAAATACAATAAATAAGTATAAATACACAGGGAATAAGTGCCATGTGGTATGAGACACAGTAGGAAGGAGGTCCCTGCCCCTTAGAGCTTACAATCTAAGTGGTTGGGTAACATACAGGCACAAACTGGAATGCTCAATGCAATGCTCAGTATTAATGCAATGCTCAGTGGCCAATAGAGAAGGCCGACATTTTTTGCCTTGCATGGATTCACGGTGAATTTCTGCATTTCGCCATTGGCTGATTTTTACCCAAAACGGGTGACAAACTTGCGCGTCCAAAATGATGTGCTTAAAAAAAATTTGTTTTGCGCATCATTTTTTGCTGCACGACATTTTCGCCGTTTCACTATTCTTTTGAAAGATTCATGAATTTTTCATTGAAGTAAAATGGGCCAAATGGGATGCTATGAATTAGTGGCTGACATACTACCCACCTCTTTCTCTTTTAAAATTAAGGCTGTACAGCTAGGAGGTTTATTTGGAACTGGTTGCTCAAAATATTGAGTACCTTGTCATACAGTGTGACAATCTAATACATGATTGTATCTAATGTCTTGTCACCTTGACTCGGTCGTGGGTTCAGTTCTTGGTAATGACTGCTGTCAACTCATTGCAGCCTTGGGCAAGCCATTCCCTCCCTTCATATAAAGCCCCAAACTCAGAATGTAAGCTTTATGGAACAGAGACTTAACAGTGGGATGAATGGCATGTAATTGGCAATACTGTGTGGGATTAAAGTTAATAATATACAGGTATGGGTCCCATTATCCAGAATGCTTGGGACCTGGGGTTTTCTGGATAAGAGGTCTTTCATAATCTGGATCTCCATAACTTAACGCTGCTAAAAATAATTTAAATATTGAATAAACCCAATAGGCTTGTTTGCCTCCAATAAGGATTAATTATATCTTAGTTGGGATCAAGTACAGGTACTGTTTTATTATTACAGGGAAAAAGGGATCATTTAACCATTAAATAAACCCAATAGGGCTGTTCTGCCCCCAATAAGGGGTAATTATATCTTAGTTGGGATCAAGTACAGGTACTGTTTTATTATTACAGGGAAAAAGGGATCATTTAACCATTAAATAAACCCAATAGGGCTGTTCTGCCCCCAATAAGGGGTAATTATATCTTAGTTGGGATCAAGTACAGGTACTGTTTTATTATTACAGAGAAAAGGGAATCATTTAACCATTAAATAAACCCAATAGGGCTGTTCTGCCCCCAATAAGGGGTAATTATATCTTAGTTGGGATCAAGTACAGGTACTGTTTTATTATTACAGAGAAAAAGGAATCATTTCACCATTAAATAAACCCAATAGGGCTGTTCTGCCCCCAATAAGGATTAATTATATCTTAGTGGGGATCAAGTACAGGTACTGTTTTATTATTACAGAGAAAAGGGAATCATTTAACCATTAAATAAACCCAATAGGACTGTTCTGCCCCCAATAAGGGGTAATTATATCTTAGTTGGGATCAAGTACAGGTACTGTTTTATTATTACAGAGAAAAGGGAATCATTTAACCATTAAATAAACCCAATAGGGCTGTTCTGCCCCAATAAGGGGTAATTATATCTTAGTTGGGATCAAGTCCAGGTACTGTTTTATTATTACAGAGAAAAGGGAATCATTTAACCATTAAATAAACCCAATAGGGCTGTTCTGCCCCCAATAAGGATTAATTATATCTTAGTTGGGATCAAGTACAGGTACTGTTTTATTATTACAGAGAAAAAGATAAATTTAAAAATTAGATTTATTCCCTTATAATAGAGTCCGTAATTTGGAACTTTCTGGATAAATAAGGGATCCCGTACCTGTATTTATTGTATATCTAAATTGTATTGGTGCTTTAGTCTTTTTCCAACATCCATAACTACTGTGCATTCAAATTTTCCCACTTAGTTTTCGAATGGATGTGAAAATCATGAAACAGATAGAAATCAAAGGGAAGATGTGCCTGAATGTATGTAACCGTAACCTGCCTACATATTTATTAGGTTAAACATATTAGTTTAATTGCATTCTTGTTTTTTTAATTTTCAACGAATTTCTATACTCCAAAATAGCAAGAGTGCGCAACTGCCCACTGGTGAGCATATGTTTTGAGGTTATGAATCTAAATAGCTGGGTCAGTTAGCTTGCGCCCGAAGGTCGACAGTTCAAATGATTTCGGTCCGGTGTGACTGAAAGTCATTACCACCTGACAGCTGCCTGCTTGCCTATGTCAATTCTGCTGCTTGCCTGAGAAACATAACTCCCATTGGACACATGTCTATATCACAAACAACATCCTAACAATAAGAACGCTTATTAGCAACTTGAAATGAGTAGAAATAAAAAAAAAAAGACCTAAAAGATATCTGAGATAATTGGAAGAGAAAAAAATATTGTTGCTCCATTTTGAATTCAACTCTGGTGAATTTCATATATTAGTATAGAACCTAACACAGATAACTTACTATAAATCAAAGTCTTCTTTACCAAAAACATAAAAATCAGCCAGTTTTTTTGTCCAATTTTAACTAACATGGCCAGGAAATGCATCAACTCTTTGAAACTCTAAAACAACATCTCCAGTATCATGGATAGACTGTATAGCTATAAAGAAAACAAGGTGAATAATGTTTCCTATAACATGGGATCAGGTGTACAGAAATATTCAGAAAGCTACAAAATACAAGTGTTATTTAATATGTTTATGTAGTAAATAGTGATGGGCGAAATGTTTCGCCAGGCATGGATTCGCGGCGAATTTCCGAGTTTTGCCATTGGTGGACTGTTTCGTTACACGTCCAAAATTTTCGCAAGAATAGTTGCAGGCATCAAAAGAATAGTCGCGCGGCCAAAATTTTCGCAAGAATAGTCACAAGAATAGTTGCCGGCATCAAAAGAAAAGTCACACGTCCAAAATTGTCGCAAGAATAGTCACAAGAATAGTCGCAGGCATCAAAAGAATAGTCGCAAGGCCAAAATCGTTGCAAGAATAGTCACAAGAATATTCGCAGGCATCAAAAGAATAGTCGCGGGTCAAAGGAATAGTTGCAGGTGACAATTTTTTTTCTGCATGACATTTTCGCTGTTTTGTGAATTTTTCACCATTTCGTGAATCTTTTGAAAGATTCACGAATTTATTGGCAAAGCGAAACAGGACAGTAGTAGTAAATCCAGGGCCGGAACTAGGAGTAAACAGGAGAAGAACATGTTAGGGAGCACTAGTGGAAGGGTGCTAGGCACGTACTTCTTTTGTCACCTATCCCAGACCCTTGTGACTTGGTCATGCATGTGTTCATCCCCAAACTACAAATGAACTAACGCACAGGAACGGATGAGTGCATAAATGCATGCAAACAAATGAGTGTGGCGGGGGGGCAAGGTGGCCAGTCAGGTGGCCTAGAGCAGTGATCCCCAACCAGTGGCTCAGGGGCAACATGTTGCTCGCCACCCCTTTGATGTTGCTCCCAGTGGCCCCAAAGTAGGTGCCATTTTTGCATTTCTGGCTTGGAATCAAGTTTTGAGGGCACAGAGACACAGTTTTACCCCAAGCAGAGCCTCCTGCAGGCCACCATGGGGCTACTAAATAGCCAATCACAGTGCTTAGTTGGTATCCCCAAGGAACTTTTTTCATGCTTGTGTGGCTCAGCAGCACTTTTTGCATCTGAGTGCGGCTCACAAGCAAAAAAGGTTGGGGATCCCTGGCCTAGAGTGTCCAGGCAGCTTAGCTCGACATTGGTTCATCAGTAACTTTTAACATGCATAAGGGATAGTTATGAGGGAATCTGTCCAGTTCGCTTAGTTGAAAAATTCACAAAACTGCAGAAAAATTGCAAAGTTTTTTTATATGGCCACGACTTTTTGATGCTGCCGTGACTTACTGTATTTGACGCGATCGTGACTTTTTCCTCAGCAAATACATCGCTGATAATTTACAACCTGGAGGGCAGGTACCTGGAAGGGGCAGTTTTTCATGTTTTTGTACTTTTCACCCAGATGTACAGCCTAGATAAATATCTGTGGGTCTCTGCACTTTGTTTCCTATGAAAACATTGATCAGCACTGTATTCTCAAGGGGCAGCCAGCCTCATTCAGATGCACAAGTCAGGGTTTTTTATCCGGCATGGGGTGCAGAGCCCAGCCAGACTATGGACAGAAGTCCTTGTCCAATTGTCCAATTAGTGCTCTTGCATGTCTGTCCGGGGTAAATATTAATGACCCCTATCATTTCTATAAGTCAAGGTATATAGTTTGATATTTTAAAAAGATCTATTTAAAAAAGAACAAGTTCTGAATTAATTTTTATCAGCTATATATCTATAATACATACACATATATATATATATATATATATACTGTAATATATACTGTATATATATATATATATATGTGTATCTACTTATTTTTGCTCTGAAGCAAAGCCTAAGTATTACCCTAGAAAGCAATTTTAAACTTCCAAGAAAAGGGATTCGAACAATATAGACCAAATCATTAGAAAAACTAAAAAAATAATTTCTCTGCCCAAAGCCTTCTACGGGATTTAACCGTTTTACCAATGGAAATGCATTTAATGGAACATGAATTGAATTTGTTTCTTGACTTGTCTAGGAACCTGACCAGGGTAGTCCCACATCAAATATTAAAACAATCAATATATCTAATCAAAACATCTCATTATTTCGGAGGCACTGCCAGGAGGATCTCATTGTTGTCATGTACCCTACAGGAAAATCAACATTTTAATGGACTGGTAACTACATTGATACACCTGCTAATTCATTCAAAAATAATTCAACAATTCTGCTTAGTTTTTCTCTTTCTCACTATCCTGGTTGTGGTTGAAATAGTTTGAAATTCATCGGCTAGCGTTGCAGAAAGGAAAATTTTGTGCAGAAAAGAGATTTTATCTAATCAGCCAAAAGATGAGACCTAATGATAAACAAAAAACAGTTCTCTGGAAGTATTTATGTTGCTAGTAGCAGAACAAGTGAGATAAAATACTGTATGACTATAAGTGTGAACAACAACCTGGGGCAAATAGTATAGTAAGGGGCATGTCGCATTTTTTTGTTTTGTTTCCTGATAAAATCGCTCAGATCTGTATTGTATGGGTGTGCTTTAAAATAAAAACAAGATAATGAGTGGCCTGAGGGCAGATTCCTGTAGAAATGAAAGCAAAAGGGAAGCCCAGTAAATGACAGAATAAAGAGAACCATTTTAAAGGTATAGCCACACTTATTATAGGGTAGACAAATATTAATCACTAATCAGTATTTAATATTAAATCCCAGAGAGGTCTATGGTGTGATTTTTCAAAGATATAAAGGGTCATTTATGAAATCACTCACAATTAGGGGTTCTTTGAAATGGATGCAATGGGGGGGGGGGCGCATAGGAGGGCAAATACTGACAAAATGTATTAAGTTACATCCAAGCATGTTTCTACACTTTCTTATGTGGCTGCCAATGCATCAATCCTGCCATGCGTGATGAATGATGCTCAGTAGTGCCTATTGGAGCTAGGGAACCCTGGAGTTACCAATAGTGATGAGAAAAGTTTTTCGGCAGCCATGGTTTCTCAGCGGATTTCCACATTTCGCCATTGGCGATTGTTTAGCTAAACTTCTGTGAAAATCCGTCGCAGAAAAATTCACCACGCATAAAAAAATTTCATTGCACGTCAAATTGGGCGCGGTTTCATAAAAAAAAAAAAAATGCAGGTGACCAAAAAAGACATGGGCGACGAAAAAAATCGCCCCACTAATGTGTTTCACGAATTTTCCGCCATTTTGCGAATTTTCTTGCCATTTTGCAAATTTTATGGCGAAACGGACAGATTCGCTCATCACTAGTTACCAACACCCTGTACTTAGTGGGAGCTCCAGGGTTCCTAGAGCAAGTGAATTCAAAAGCTATTTTGAATGTGTTCTCCAGATGTGATCTTCATTCTGTAAATGGTAGATGGAACCTGCGTCCAGTTTATAACAAAACTAGTACAGCAGCATAACAAAAAAGTACAGCAGCGTCATTTTTGACACATTGGGTATAATTTGACATTATTGGGCATATGCATTATGGGCAACAAACATGACGATTTATGTCCAAAATTGCACTGAATACTGAACTTGCATTTGTAATTAGAGTAAAGCAAAAGGCATCAAATTATATACTCACTTCTGTTCCTGCCATAGGATGATATGACAGATTCAATGGAAAACATACTGCCAGTATAACAAAAAAATTCTGTAATGTGTTCAAAAGGGGATCAAGGGAAAAAATCTTCAGATTTAACAAAATACATAATACCATCCAAGAGGCCCAGGGACCTGGCATCCTAATGCTCTCTGTTTTACCACCACCTCTCACCTTATTGTTTGACTTTGCTTTGTAAAAATATTCCTTGTTTTCATTCATTACTGGAGAATTTTTTAATATACAGGTATGGGACCCGTTATCCAGAATGCTTGGGACCTGGGGTATTCCAGATAAGGGGTCTTTCCGTAATTCAGATCTCCTGCCTTAAGTCTATTAAAAAAATAATTCAAACAGTAATTAAACCCAATAGGACTGTTCTGCCCCCAATAAGGGGTAATTATATCTTAGTTGGGATCAAGTACAGGTACTGTTTTATTATTACAGAGAAAAGGGAATCATTTAACCATTAAATAAACCCAATAGGACTGTTCTGCCCCCAATAAGGGGTAATTATATCTTAGTTGGGATCAAGTACAGGTACTGTTTTATTATTACAGAGAAAAGGGAATCATTTAACCATTAAATAAACCCAATAGGGCTGTTCTGCCCCCAATAAGGGGTAATTATATCTTAGTTGGGATCAAGTACAGGTACTGTTTTATTATTACAGAGAAAAGGGAATCATTTAACCATTAAATAAACCCAATAGGGCTGTTCTGCCCCCAATAAGGGGTAATTATATCTTAGTTGGGATCAAGTACAGGTACTGTTTTATTATTACAGACAAAAGGGAATCATTTTTAAAATTCTGAATTATTTGATTAAAATGGAGTCTATGGGAGACGGGCATTCCGTAATTCGGAGCTTTCTGGATAATGGTTTTCCGGATAAGGGATCCCATACCTGTACTACATTTGTTAATTAAAAAAAACAGTTGTCATATTGTTTAAAGATTAACCATTTTGTCAGTAGAAAGTATTTCTGTAGCAATTTATGCTTTGTCTATGAAGGGTTTCGTTCATCAAGGTCATGAGATACAGGGTCTAGCAGTGGTGAGTGTAAAGGTGACCAGGTCACTGGCTGATCCTATACCGTATCTGATAGATCGGCCCATGGACCAAGCAGATTGATACAGATTGATCCATACAGGAACCCATACAAAGTTATGGCCTTCTTTGTATTGTTTTAGGCCAAAACTGCATGAAATGAGGAGGAACCGCAGATTCTCTTCAGTTCCTAATCTACACTATACGAGCTGCCTTAACAGATTACATTTTTAAAGCTGCCCAATTAATAAACCTTCCAGTACCAGTGATACGACGATATCAGTTGGAATTCTCACACAAAAATCTTTTATTAGTACATCTATCCATATGGTCTTGATGCATAATCTTGAGAATGTTCCACTACTCATCTAAATGAGTGGAAGGAATTCCTGAGCATACATCACAACTAGATACTGATTGTAGGGATTCTATTTTTAATTAATGTTATTTTTCTTTTAATGGAATGATTAAGACATAACGGGATTCTGTTTGCCTTAAGTTTGCCTTTACTTATCAACTGACAAAGCCTTCAGAAACCTCCTGCAATAAATCAGTCTGGGGACATCAGACATGGGTCTGGTATTCTAACAGGTTTGACCAGATGGAACAGGATCAAAAGTGACACTCATTGTTCTCAAAGTTCATAGCTTGTGCTGTGAAGATGTTTATCAGTATGCTATGTCTACTGAGAGCAATTCATTTTTAAATAGGAGGTAAGTATATTTTGGTGTTAGGAAAGGCTGAGAAGTGAGGGGTAAGAGTTTCAATCTGCTTTAGACTACTCCATGAAGGCATTATAAACAGATATTCATACTTGTTACAGGTCATTTAGCGGAACTTCGGCGAAAATTAGGCGCTTAAAAACTTCGGCTCGCATCAAAATGGGCACGGGCATGTCAATATAGACACGTAAAAAAAGTTGCACGACAAAGGCGTTTACCGAATTTTATGCCATTTTGCTAAATTTTTCTGTTGTTTTGCTAATTTTCCCATGAAGTGAAACGGGACAGAGTCGCTAATCACTACAGAAAAAATATAACAGATGAGAAGCAACAACGGCTGTACATTACACAAGTTGCAATTAAATGCAAAATATGTGTAACAGATAGGAAGGAATAACAATAACAACAACAACAACAAACATTTGTAAAGCGCTTTTCTCCTGTGGGACCCAAAGCGCATAAGCTTGTCTCATATCAGTACATATCTATGTGTGCAGAGGAAAAGTTATACAATACACATGTTGCAGTGGAGACTCAGAAATCAGAGGCTAGCATTTCCCAAGGTGTCTGGATTTCTAAAGGTGGCCATACACAAGGCGATTTCGCTCGTTGTGCGATGAACGATTATATCGACAAACGATCGTATGGCGATCGAGTTCCCATACGATATGCCATCCACGGGCAACGATAATTCGGGAAAGATTTCGTCGCATCATTATCGTAAAATACGTACGTTCGTACATCTACGTACGATCGAATGTTGTTGACTTCCGCTGCTGGCAATCGTGACATGCGCAGAGAACAATCGTTGAAAGACAAATGTCTGACACTCACACCAACTGGCAGATTTTATCGTTAAACGACCAAAATTTTTAAACCTGGCCGATCGATTTTGGGGACGATAATGTCGGCTCGTTTAGTGGGCCGACGATCGTTCGTACACCACCAACTATACGATAACTTAACGATAGCATCGGATCGTTCGGGAATCGGTCGTTTGTAAGTAAAAAATCGGTCCGTGTATGGCCACCTTAAGAATTTGGGGGTTCTGTTATGTATCTCTGCGATACCTGATTCAAATATCTTTTAAATATTGTTTAATTTCAGCCAGAGTTGGGCGAGGGGGGGGGGGTGGATGCTTTCCATTTAGCCACCATCGAAAGGCGAGTAGTTGTAAGGATTTGATTGGTCAAAGTTTGAGTAGATTTATAAGCCTGCAGAAGTAGTTTGCTCAACAATACTTGGCATTGATGTGTGGAAAATCTTATTTAGGAGCCTGAAGACTTCAGACCATAGTGGAATTGTGACTGGGAAAGTTAAGAAGATGTGGGGAAGAGTGCCCACCTCCAGGCAGTTCCTCCAACAGAGAAAAGAGTGGTCTGGAAATAATGTATGTAGCTTAGCAGGAATATGACACCAGAACATGAGTATTTTATAAATATGTTCTATTTGTCTTGAACAAGCTGTCATCTTTTTTGACATTCTCCCAGAGAGAAGACCATTCCTCATCTGAAAGAGGTTGAGAAGGATCCCCTTTGATGATATGCACTGCAAATTTCCAGTTGGCATCCAGGGTTCCACTGCATCAATTTGGAACAGGAGGCAGGAATGACTGGTAGGAGTGGCACCTTGGGCTACAGCAGTGATCTCCAACCAGTGGCTCAGGGGCAACATGTTGCTCCCCAACCCCTTGGATGTTGCTCTTAACCCCCCCCAAACCAGGGAGTTATTTTTGAATTCCTGACTTGGGGGCAAGTTTTGTTTGAATAAAAACAAGATTTCCTACCAAATAAAGCCTCCTGTAAGCTGATAGTGTGCATAGAGGCTGCCTAATAGCCAATCACAGCCCTTATTTGGCACCTCCATGAACTTTGGTGCTTGTGTTTCTCTCAAAGTCTTTTTACATTTGACTGTGGCTCATGAGTAAAAAAGGTTAAGGACCCCTGGGCTACAGAGAAGTGCAAGAAGCATCTTTAGAGAGAACTTTTTGTGCAAAAGTTTCTGCGACCGCAACTGTGCCAGCACTCGTAAATGCCTCTATGATAGTAGTAACCCCAAGAAAATACAAAACTTACACAGTGGACAAAAAAAGGGCATTTTACCATTCCCTTAGTATTTGGGACAGTTGCCAATATATACCAGCTGATACTAAGATTTGCAAATATTGTACCTTCTCATAATGAACTGAATGTTGCCCCTGACATTACATTTGCTCCTCTGGTTCAGGAATATATTTTATCTCGACAGAATATCAGCTTCAGTTATTTTCTTTTGATAACATGCCTGTTTGCCATTAGCCAACTGTGAAATCTATGGGGTGAATAAAAACACAAGTCTGTCTCTTAATGTAATCAGTGTAATTAAAAATTAACATGCATTAATCGTTAGAGCCCATGTAAACAGCTGATTTTCCACTTAGTGCTGTCTTATGCACATATGATTAGGCAAAGTCCAATATTGCTAAGTAAACAGTCAGGGCTTGAAACAGAAAGCACAAAATAATTCAAACTAAGTAAATTGACAGAATAGTCTAAGTCATATTAAAACAATTTAGCCAATAATTACAGCACCGGACAAACAAAGAGAAAATCACACAGGACCTTGTAATTGTCTGGATTTTATCTGAGCATACAAGAGAAACTGTAAATCTGGAACAAAGGTCTTAACTGTAGGTTTCCTTTTTTTATTAAAAGAGAAAAGAGCAGAGCTGTGATTTATTGCCATTTTTATTTTATTTTCCTTATCTTTTGTATATTACAGAGTTCTTTACAGTATAAACATGAAACTAAAAAAAAATGAATTGCAAATTGCCGGCATGGTACCATATCGGAACAAAATAATCTTCACAAATAAAACAGAGATATAGAAGTGCAACCAGGAGCTTTTGTATGCACTTTAAATCAAGGCAACTCTGGCTCTTTTATTCGTCTTTATATGGGTTAATTATTGCTTTTCTTTTTATAATTATGTTAATTCATCCGGTGTTAACTTGTTTTCGTACTTTTGAATATCAACCGATGTCTAGAAAAAATGATTGTAATGTATAATATGGCTGGAAATAGGGGTAGCCTTGTCCCCCTTTCTGCGACAAATTCTTTAGAATCCAATGGATATCCGAGTAGCCATATAGGGTATAAAGCAGTTAAATGAGGTTGCAGATTCCTGCATTGGGGGTCCATTTTATTTAAGAGGGTTTAGAGGAGAAGGAAAGGTAAAAACTAAGTTTTATCAGATAGGTCTATGTAAATACAGCCATAAGCACTCATAAAACCACTGTCCTCTATCAAAAGAAACACAGGATTTCTTGTCTCCTTTTGTCTAAACATGTTCTCCTATATCAGACTTCCTCTTTCAGAAAAATCCTTCATTCCTGGGGCCAGAGTCTGCGCAGCTCTCTCCTCTCGCCCCTTTCCTGCTCCCCCCTCCTATAAAAATTCATAAAACTCACTACTACCTCCTTATGAATGTGTGATCTGAGCTATAAGGGCTAGAGCTGCAGCAGGAAGCTACTTAAAATGGCAGCTGCAATCTTAAACAAAGAGAGGGATCTTCTAGGGCTCTTTACTCAGGTATAGTAAAGCTTTCTGCAGAATAAATAGAGTATTACAGGTGGCACTAATGTTGCGAATCTATTGGCAGTAAAATGCCAAAATGACTTTCCTTCTCTTTAAGATGGTGGTTGAGTTGTCTAGAGGATTTGATGCACTTGGAGCTACTAGAACTGGCTAGCAGTGTATTACTCTAGAACAGATGTCCCCAACATCCTATTTAACCAGTGAGCCACATTCAGATATAAAAAGTGTTCGGAGCGACACAAGCATGAAAACATTTCCTGGGGTTTGCCAAATAAAGACTGCGATTTGCTATTTGGTAGCCCCATGTAGGCTGTCAGCCTACAGAAAGCTCTTTTTAGAAGAAAACATGGGGCTTTATCTTTCCAACACTCCCCTTCAAGCAAGAAATTATAAAATGTGTGCCTGCTTCCAGGCCATTGTAAGCAAAATGACCAGAGGTGGTGAGTAAGGAGCCACTGGCTGGGTGATAGGACAGTCTACTTATGTCTTTTGTATCATGATATCTTCACAATAGTTCAAAACTTTTATTATACATTGGATATTGGTAGCTTGTGTATGGAATATGGAACTAAGGGCAGGGTCAGATGAAGCTTCTATTCGCTTCTCTCAGCCCTGTGCTTTTCAGCCAGGCTGAGAGAAGCAGATCTGCTTCCAAATGCTCCTCTGTGTGCCTGTCTCAAAGGCTATGGCAACTGCCTGAGTGTGGGCACACAGAGCGTAGCCAATCAGAGGTTGGCTTGAAAAACGTTTGTTTTTGCTTACAGCTCATCCTGAAGCCCCAATGTAACAGAAGACTCACCCACAATCAGCCATTTTTTGGCACTTTACCCACCTGGTTCTATTGCAGTTCTATGCTGCAGTTGCTTCCCCAGTGAATACAGCACTGTATTGGTGAGGGGCAGTGAATTTAAGAATCCAAGCTAGAATTTGGTTTTGACAAAAAACAAAAAAATACAGTATGGTCTAGATTTAAATCACCATTTTTTTACCCATAATGCATAGAAGTATTGTGCATGTGGTAGGAAGTCGAATGAAAGTAGCTCCCATTTTCAGCGTGGAATAGAGAACCTATCAAGGTGCATGATATTATGTAATATTTATGTCCTGTATACATTAAAATTGGGGGTTATGACTTGAATATTGTGTGGATCTACTGATCTTTAATATCAAAAGATAACAGTTCTTTAATTTGCTATCCCTTATTAGAGTCATATTCATATAATGCCTTCTACAACCCCTTGTTATAGCTTTGTTATAAAGCAAGGATTATTATAATAAAGGGCAATAAAATGAATATACTGTACCATTAACAGGTTCATAAATGCCCAATAGTTTTATTAGTTAATAACCAATATCTATTTCTTTCAACATTTTTCTTTTTTTAACCCGCATTCTATGGAAGTACAAGTTCTTTGATGGGAGAGCGTCTCGGGGGTCTCGGCCAACATACTGTATGTGGATTACATTGGAACGGGTTCAGCCACCGGTACAGTTTTTGTAATGTAGAAGGAGATAAACTCTCATGGTTGTCAGCTTTGACAGATGGCCCCGGGTAGGTAGATGCACATTTTAACACTATCCTGTGATTTTCTTTTTCCTTTCCGCCAATTTCACTATTTCTGACCTTCTGTTTGAGAGTATAATTGCGTGTGCTTCATAAAAAGTCTGCTTTTTTTTTTCTGAATTCTGAATGTTAAAAATAACCGTGCTGATTTGTTCGTTCTTTCACATTAAGCAACATTTAATATTCATTTCACATTTTTTTTTTCTATTAATTAAAAGTAAACCATGTATTGTATGGTACATTATCCCTCTAACAGCCCCATGTGGAGATCATGAAGTGGAAGACTAATAGTGTAGACTTTAGCATTTAGTTTTAGCCAGAATCATTTACATATTGTATCTGTTAGACAAGTCCAAGTGTAAATAAGCTGGAATCCAACATTCTTTTCTTGGCTTAGCTGTCTGTGCTGCTATTGTGTCTCTCCATCCAGCTTAGTTAAAGGGGAACTAAATACTATTTAATATTGCATACAGAAACTTACATTAAAGGAGAAGGAAAGGCTAAGTCACTTGGGGGTGCCAAAATGTTAGGCACCCCCAAGTGACTTAGATCGCTTACCTTTTACCCCGGGCTGGTGCCCCTGTACGGAGAGAACAGCATCAGCCCGGGGTAGCAGCGAGCGCTTCCTCCTTCCTTTTCGCTTGCGCGCGCAGGCGCAGTACAGTGAAAAGCCGAACTTAAACAAGAAAGTCAGCTTTTCACTCTACTGCGCATGCGCCGGCCCACAGATTTCACCGGCAGAAGAAAAAGGAAGGAGGAAGCGCTTCCTACAGTTACCCCGTGCTGGTGCTGTTTTCTCCTAACAGGGGCACCAGCCCGGGGTACAAGGTAAGGGATCTAAGTCACTTGGGGTACCTAACATTTTGGCACCCCCAAGTGACTTAGCCTTTCCTTCTCCTTTAAGGAAGCTTTTATTTGTATTTTATTCACATAAATGAGAAATGCCATACTGTTGCATCTCAGAGCAACCAATTGAAGTAGTAAGAAAGGATGTCCAGGGCCATGACAGGGAAACTGGAGTTTTCAAGAGATAGGAATTGTTGGACTTGTAGTTTGCAGGGTTGGAGTGGAAGACAAGGGGAGTTTTTAAAGATGAAGGAAGTGGGTTTAGAGGCATTTTACCTGGAGAAGCACCTGCCTGTCCTCCCAAAATACCAAGAGGTGGGAAAGGGACAGAAGTATTTTGGAGGTTGAGGGTTAGTAGAGAGGGGACTGGTGATAGGTTTCAAGGTTTAGGGAAGGAATTGTGGGACTTGTAGTTTGCAGGATTGGAGCAGTAGGGACAGAAGTATTTTGGAGGTAGAGGGTTAGTAGAGAGGGGAGGGTCTTTTCCCAGGGGGACTGGTGATAGGGTTCAAGGTTTAGGGCATGGCAAGGGTCAGGCCTGGTGCCAAAGTGAGTTTGCTGGAAGGAATTTGAGTTATGGAGGAGAGTTGCTCCTATGAGTAACAGCAAGCTGACCCCTCACTCTTTACTACAACTGTTTGTAGTGTTCAGCAGCTATTAAATATTTATTGTATGGTTTTCATTGGTATGAAACTTTACTGATGTGTGTTGGTCTTATATTTGATGTTTATTTATGTACATGGGAGCTGCAGCTTTTTCCACTCAATGCGATATGTGGACAGATATGTTACTTAATGTAAGCTCTTGCGAGCAGGGCCCTCCCCCTAGTGTCTCCGATCCTCATCCAAATGTAACTGCAAACCATTTTTGTGAATTGTTTATCTGTACATGTTAACTGTTATGTCTTTTGTACCCCTCTATTCTGTAAAGCGCTGTGTAAATTGATGGCGCTATCTAAATAACAATAATAATAACTTAATGATGGGGGAGGGGATGGTGATGAGAAGGGTCTGTCAATTGACACTGCCCCAGTCAAGGTAAGATCATTGGGGCTCTAATTTGTTAAGAAGTCATTCTAATTGCCTGTATGCACCTCTTAATGCTCCTGTACTTGCATCTAGGGGTTTTATATATGACTCCAGCACTTTACTAGTCTACAACCATTTGAGCATAAGAAGTATTCAATGTTGTTAAGTCCCGACAGCCCTTAATGGCGTTGAGGTCTGGACCAAGGAGGACGCTGCATTCTGAAAGCCTAATTTGTGTTATCCAAGAGGATAATAATGCTTTAGTCATATTCAGGCAAAATATTGGGGCAGGCAGCTATCAACATGGTCAGAATCAAAGCAGGAAGTCAGGAACCAGGAGATCAAGTCAAAATAGCAATTTAGACACACCCAGGAAAAAGACCCGTATTCGGGCATAGAACCTAGGTCTCTGGCATCTATTTATTAGGAATTTTCGCGCCAAAGCATGTCGTGATGATGTCGCTACGTGCCAACTGATGATGCCACTATGTGCCAACTAATGATGTCGCTATATGCCAACTGATGTGATGTTGCCACCATGGCCGGTGCTCTTTTGGTTCAGCACAACAGCACTACTAACCAGACTGCTCCTGAGAAATGGCTTATTCACAAAGTAGTACAGATCTAAAGCATAATAAGAAGAAAACTCTATTTGGTATTCCAATGGAAATTGTATAGTAATCTATTAAGGAGACACTATTACTATGGGATTGTGATGAGCAAACAAGGTATATGGCAGCAAGAAGAATTAGTTCCATGTCTTGTTGTCTTGTAACCCACAATGGGCAAGTTAATTCCACTCTCTATTTACCGCTCCAATTTATCTGGTCTTTCAACAACTTTTTTTCCTTTTTTTTTCTTTTGCTGACGCTTCAGTTTCGGGAACCTTTTTCAGCTGCCAGGGAAAGGCCACATTATCTGTGAAAATATTTATTTTCCTTGTGTTTGCTTATTTAAAACCGAGTTCCAAAATGCAGCCATAATGGGTCAGCCTATAAATGTTTATGCCCAATAATGTCTGCTAATTGGCATGTGAGACTAATCGCAGGTGCGAAGGCATTACGCAAACAAAACTACATTCATCTTGTGTTTTTTGAACAAAAATAGCTCCATGCGGTTCCCGTGCATGACTTTTGCAGCCGTATGCTGATTTGTAGATCTCCGTGATATATTAATAGTAGTTCTTTGCTCTTTTTGTCATATTGCTATTTAAATCCAATCTGGAATATGATATAATGCGCGGCGGAATCTTTGAATGGCTTGCCGTTTAATAACCTTTATTTCTAATAAAAAGTGACTTTAAAGAAATACCCAAATTTAAATGAGCGCCTTCTCTAAATCAGGTGGGTTTAAAGAAGGAAGAATACACAGTTCTCCCAGATTCAACATAACACATATGAATGAGTGAGACTTTGGCAAAAAAAAACATCTAATTATCCACAAAAGCACTTATTTCCATAGGGAGACGGCAAAGGAAGTAGCTGAGATGCAATGAAATGAGGAAAAGAGAATAACATACTGGGTTGAAAAAAGACAACTGTCAATCAAGTTCAACCTTATATTTAACAAGACAGATACATGAATATGTACATACATACATACATACATACATACACAGATACATATACATATAAATTCACAAATAAGGCTGATGCCACACGTGGCGTTTTTCCGCGGTGTTTTTTCCTGGCCTAAAAACGCCGCACAAGCCACACATGGTGTTTTTCAGCCTAGTACTGGTGACGTAAGCAAATCCCGTTTCCATGGTGCTAATAGTGCGAAATAGCAAAAACGCCGCGTATTTCCGCTAGGTCTGGCAGCTGCCTTTGCGTATCCATAGGGATAGCTTACTTTGCAAATACTGGCATATTTCGGCCTACGCTTGAAAAATCTGTGCTAAGGCGTTTTCTAGCGTATTTCCGCATTGTGGGGTTTGCTTCGCGTCTTTTCACGTTATTTCTATGGATGATGATATCGGGCGTTTTTCAGCCGCCGAGAGAATTAGAAAATACGCAGTGGAAAAACGTCACGTGTGGCATCAGCCTAAACATGCATAAATGTATACATGAAACTAACTGTAATCAGTGTCGGACTGGCCCACTGGGAGTTTTCCTGCTATCCTGGTGGGCCAGTCCGACACTGATTACAGTTAGTTTCATGTATACATTTATGCATGTTTAGGCTGATGCCACACGTGGCGTTTTTCCGCTGCGTATTTTCTAATTCTCTCGGCGGCTGAAAAACGCCTGATATCATCATCCAGCCCAGGTGTCAGTGGGCCCCCCTGCTCCTGACCATTTGGCCTGTTTCATGGTCATTCATGGTCCCATTTCTGAATGGGAACAAGGAGAAATAAATGGAAGAATAAGTGCCAGCATATAAATAAAAGAGGCAAGGAGAATAAAGAGGTTGGGTGGGGAAAAGAGGAAAATAGATTTATAAGTTTGTCTACGGTCCAAGGTTTTTCGGGGGGGCCCTGGGGTCCCAGTCCGACACTGACTGTAATTATGATATTATTATAGCCCTGAACACTTTCCCTGTCCAACTAGACAGCCAAGACCATTAAAGGGATCATCACAGCATCACTAGACTTAGCAATTACCCCCATATGTAATAAAAGGCACTAAGTTGCCCCAGGAGCAGTTTGCCCATAGCAACCAATCAGTTGTTTTAAACAGGTGATCAGTAAATGCTATCTACTTATTGGTTGCTATAGGTTAATGCTCTTGGGCAAACGTAGTGCCTTTTATTACATAACACACTATAACCAGGGATATTGTCAGCTAGGAATGTGCATTATTTTTTTTTTTTGCATGATACAGATTAGCAGAGAAATGTACATTTTCACACTGGCAAAAAAGTGAGAAAAAAACATCCATTGACTGTATTTATTTGGCTTGAAAAAAAAACATCGAGAAAAAGTGCCTGCTTACTTCTAGTGATGAGCGAATCGGTCCCATTTCGCGTCTCCCAAAAAAAATGCGAAACGGCAGCAAAATTTGTGAAATTGTGAAAAATCTGCGATACACATTGCTGTGCGATTTTTTTTGTCACCTCCGCCCATTTTTACACAACCGCACCCTTTTTTGATGCGGCTTTTTTGTGTGCAACAAATTTTTTGGCTGTCAATTTCCTCAGAAGTTTCACAAAACAATTCGCCAATGGCAAAATGCGGCTAATTTTTCTGCTGTTCCACAAATTTTTTGGTAAAGTTAAAATATTTGCTAAACGGATTTTGCAAATTTATATTCGCAAAAAGAAAATTGGAGCTATATTCAAGCACACCAGTAATAAACTTGTTTTTTGTTTTTGTTTTTTTCTGGCCTTGAAAGTCGTATGAACTCGACTTAGTATAAATTCGAATTAAACTCGATCATTGCTGTATTTATAAAATGTCACGATAATGCTTGAATTGTTCGTACTAAAATTTCGAGTTTACATTCGAAAATCACAAATTTTTCGAGTTGAAAGCATTGTTAAAACTCAAAAAATTGCAGTTTACACAGACATTTCGCTTCTGTGAATCCTTTTTATTTTTCCCAAACAGGAATTGCTCCAGCAGCCATTTTAGGAGCATTGGAAAACAATAATGTGTTTAAGTTTCACTTTAAACTAGGTGAAGCTGAAAACAATGATGGGATTTACTTCCCCTTGAAAAGGGTGAAATAGAAAACAATAAGGGGATTGACTTGTCCTTGAAAATGTGCCAAGGACGGGCTGTCACTGACTATTCTATTCCTCTACTATTCTAAGCCTCCATAGGATTCAATGGTACCAGAAAGATCAAACCTGTTGAATTTTTATTTTACAAAAAAAGTCAATAAAACATTAATAAATCACGAATTATGGGAGTTATTTTCAAAAAAATCTAATTTTTCTATAAATAATAAAAATAAAATAGAGTTCTGGTGAAAACCCACTTGTAAATCTTGAAATTATCTAGAACTAAGAAAAAAATCCGACTTTATCTCATATCTGCGTAGTAAATGTGCCCTATAGTGATGAGCGAATCTGTCCCGTTTCGCTTCGCTGAAAAATTTGCAAATCTTTGAAAAGATTTGCAAAACAGTGAAAAATCTTTGAATGGCGAAAATGCCGCACGCGACAAAAAACTGTGGCAATTTTTTTAACTTACGTCATTTTTTTTTATGTGGGAGACAATTTTTTGTCATGCAGTGAAATTTTACGAAATGAACTTTATTATGTGCAAACAGCCATTGGTGACAAATATGCGCTATGTGGACTGTGAACTTTATAAATGACCCCCACTATTAGATGCACATAAGACATGTAAAAACCAATGGGGCTGTAAAGCACAGGGATTTAGGGTTCCCAAGAAATTTGACATAAATGAGCTTTTATTTTCCCTATAAACCATTTAAACATTTGCTATTCTGTCAATCCGGCCTCCGGAATATCGGCGAAGCAAGGCAAGTACACTGAACAGGTACATTTTAGTGTCTTCCATTTTTTCAAAGGTCAGCTGATTTTATCATAATAACAAGTTTAAATAAAGGTTTGCAGGTTAAATACTGTATATCTCATAAAGTTCAGCAAACCAAACACCGTGTATATATTCCTGAGTGTGTTGTGCCACATAAACCATGCAATCTGTATTGGGAATGAATGGCCTGAGAGTTGCAATACTACTAAAATACAGACAGAAACATATAATCAATACAAATATTGGATCTGTATTAAAAGAAATTGTTTCCTCACTGCTTTATTGATATATTCTTCACTAGAGCACTTTCTCACTGTGCCTGTGGGTAATTGTCTTATTGTATTGTTATTTAAAGTGACTCTAAAGAGCCACAAATCAATGGCACTATGTACAAATGTACTGCGGTACTATGGTGCCATTTTTATGCCAGGTAATGAAACAGGATATTTACTCACCAAATGCAAATAGCTGTTGTGTTTACTCTTATTAATTTAATTAATTAATAACTAAATTTAGTTAATTAATTTTACATTTACTCTTATTAATAGTGATGATCAAATCTGTCCCGTTTCACTTCACCGAAAAATTCATTAAAAAAGAGGAAATTTCCTAAAACAGGGAAAAATTTGTGAAATTCGTTTGTCGCCCTTTTTTTGTGTGCATCTTTTTGACACAACCACAACTTTTTTGACACTCGACGAATTGTTCCGCGGTGAATTTCAGGGGAAGTTTCACAAAAAAATTTGCCAATGCGAGATGCGGAAATTCGCTGTGAATCCATGCCTGCCAAAAAAATGTTTTTCCCCAGGCATGAATTTGCAGCGAAATTCCGGATTTCGCCATCAGCAAATTTTTTTCACAAAACTGCCATGAAAATATTTGGTGAGACAAAAAAGTCACCAAGACAAAAATGTCGCAGACACAAAAAAGTCACTGAGACAAAAAAGTGTATCTGAGACAAAAATGTCGCCAAGACAAAAAACTCGCCACAAAATAAACATCCATTGACTTTAATGTATTTGAAGTAAGAAAAAAAATTGTGGGTGAAAAATGTCTCCTGTGTAAAAATTGTTGCAGGTAAAAAAGTTGCCTATTGACTTCAAAAAGTTTCCCAAATTTTTCTGCAGTCTTGCAAATTTTGCAGCGGAGCAAAATGGGACAAATTCTCATCACTGGTTGGTAGTAATGTGCACATATATATCAAGGTCCATTTTCTACCCCCGGGGTCCAAAGTTAAAAAAAGAGGTACATATTTGACCCCCAAATATCTTGTCCTTGTATCTTGTTTCCAGGAGGCCAGGCAAAATGCCGACGCAACCGAAGTAATAGAAACTGGAGGTGTAAAACTTATATATAGTATAATACATAATATAATGATTTTAAGTTGACTAAATCTAAACAGGGCATAAATTAAGATTCCGGACCTGTAGGAATATTTTCTACCTCTACTCGCTGAAAAGAGAGAAAAAAGTTGCAGTTGCCCCACATTCCATGCATTTTTTGACATTTTGTGAATTTTACGGTGAATCGAAACAGTGCAGATTCGCTCATCACTAGAAAGGAGGCAGTAAGTTCAGAATATATCCCACAACTTTCCCTTTCTAGTTTATATGTGTATAATACAACAACAGGTGTTGCCTAGTGCTCTTAAAGAGACCAGATCTGTGAATAAAGGTTCAAAAGCCAAAGATAAGAAATCCTCTGCACTCACTCATATATATATATTTGGGGCAATAAGATATTTTGTGCATGAAGTCACTAAAAATTGCCCTCCAAAATCATTGGACTTCATATTGGACACCATAGGGACCCCTGTCTGAAGGTGGCATGATGGGAGCTACAGCATGGAACTGGTCACTGTTCCTGTATTAAGGATAACAAAAAAGGGTAGATGTTTAACAGTTCCCACAATGCACTTCACTTATGCATGAACTACCTTACAATACTATGTCACAGCAGCTGTAGTACAGTAAGAACACTGAGAAAGGGGGGAAATTGATAAGCACTAAATAAAATAGCTGAGTAGTGATGAGCAAATCTGTCCTGTTTTGTTTCGCCGTAAAATTCGCAAAACGACAGAAAAATTTGCGAAACAGCAAAAATTCTGAAAACTGCATTTATTGCGTGATTTTTTTGCCATCCTTGTCTTTTTTTGTCATGCACATCTTTTTTGCCGAGACTGTGCCCATTTTGATGCGATCATGACTTTTTTGACACGCTGAAGTTTCGCAAAAATGTGGAGATTTGCTGTGAATCCATGTCTGGTGAAAAAATTCACTCATCACTATAGCTGAGCACTAAATAATGAAGATGGTGGGAGGTGTCAAAGCCAAATAGAATTATATATAGGAAAATAACAATGTGAAGGGAGCCTGAAAAATAGCATGCTAAATATCTAGTGGTGAGTGAATATTTCGCCAGGTATGGATTTGCTGCAAAATTCCGCATTTCACCATTGCTAAATTTCTTTGTGGAACTGCCACATAATTCACAGCAACAACAATTTTCAACAGTTTCACAAAATTTTTGGCAAACCAAAATAGGACAGATTCGCTCATTACTTATATCTTGAGGAACAGAAGAAAGGGGGAGAAGGAGAAAAGGGAAGAGAAAGAGAATATGAGAGGAATGGGAAATCGAGGCCGACAGAAGAAGAAACACTGAGATTGTAAAAAAAGGGGAGAAAAAGATGGATAAGTGAGTAAGGAAGAGGGCAGAAGAGGCTAGGGGGAGTAAACAGAAGAAAAAGATGAATGGGACAAAAACATATAGTAGTGCAATACTGAAAAAACTGTATAATAGCCCTGCCCTACACATGCACTACTTTCCTTCTCCTGCAGAACAAGTCCTTTTGCCCAGTGATGTCTCTATTCCTACAAATGCCACTGGCACACATTTCTGCCCACTGGTAATACTCAACCACAAACCCTCCAATCAGATATAAGAGTTTCACCGGCGTTACATAAAAAAACCCTCTCTCTAGTCTAAATGATTTCTACTACTACTACAATTCAAAAACTTCCCGCGACCTAGTCACCCTACAGATAGACCCGTGTTTGCCTGTAACGGCGACTGAAACCCTCCATGCTGTGATGTAATTGACTAAGAGTGATTAAAGCTGATCTTGATGTAAGAGTCGTTTGAGTTTAGTACAAAGCGCTGACGGCATTTAAATAATAATACATTTAAGAGCATAGTCGTGCCACTTTAGATTTTAAGCAATTAGTTTACAGTTGTCATTGAGCGAATGACATTAATGCTGAAGGAGAAACCCTACCTGTTAACCATCTCGGCCTATTCTAAATGTAAAGCCAGCTTGATGTGCACAGTGTGCTCGAGAACGGCACTTGGAGTTCAAATAAGCTGGATTACACACCATGACCAGAGAGCCTTTCACATGACAAAGCCTTTGTGTAATTAATATGCAGGGTAAAATGCTCCCTGGACGGCTGCTAACGCGATTTAAATCATGCACATAAAAATGTAATCACAAATTTAGCATGGTGGACATTGTAGTCACACTGTGCTTGATTGCATAGAAGATTCCAAGTGTGTTTTAAATGTCCTTTCAGATTGCGATTAGGACTTGTACTTACAAGATGCATATTAATCTAAAACTCAACATTTTTCAGTGTGGGATCACAGTGGGGGAACATTATGGGCAATAGAGGTTCATTCTAAACCCAGTAGGTAATTACACTTTGAAATAATATTCTTTAATTAAATCTTGTTTGCAGTTGATTGATTTCAACACTGAATCGGAAAACCGAAAATCGAGTTTTTTTTTTTATCAATTTTTGATGCTTATTGCGGAGAACTTAGTGTTTAATTGATGTTTCTGAAGTTTGCTAAGCCTTTGTCCCCCCCTCTTTCCGTATCTGAACTGAATTTAAAGTAATTACTAGAATCTTGCCTTCATGCTACTGGCTAACTGCTAGACTTTCATGTGGTATTGATTTTACCATTTCAATGTAAGAGATAGAGATCATGTATTTTGTATCCTACTTATATGACTCCTGGCTATGGAGGATTTTCTAGACAAACACAGAAACTGATATATACAAACCAATTGCACTAATGACTCCAAATGGGGACATCATTTAAGCAGAATGCTGGGTTATGAAAAGGAATATGGGCAGTAGTTATATCTATGTCAATATCCATCAAAGCACAGGGGGCTCTTAATTAGTCTGGTTTGCAATGTTTCTGTTAATTCATTTATTAGTGCCCTTTCTATTTTTTCCAGGATGACTCTTTACAGTCAGTTGGTTGAACCAGAGGTTCCAGATTCTGGGGATGAGCAATACCTTACATATTAAAGGAGAAGGAAAGCTACTGAGACTTTTTCCAATAAATTAGTCACAATAGGGAAAGCTAGAATGCTATATTTATTCTGCAGAATGCTTTACCATACTTGAGTAAACAGCCATAGAAGCTCCCTATGTTTGTTTAAGATAGCAGCTGCCATTTTAGCTTGGTCATAGTTACATAGTTACATAGGGTTGAAAAAAGACCATCAAGTTCAACCCTTCCAAGTAAACCCAGCACACACAAACCTATACTTACCGATCTATATACACTCACATACAGACCCATACTGACCTATCTATCCACTCACATACAGACCCATACTGACCTATCTATCCACTCACATACAGACCCATACTGACCTATCTATCCACTCACATACAGACCCATACTGACCTATCTATACACTCACATACAGACCCGTACTGACCTATCTATCCACTCACATACAGACCCATACTGACCTATCTATCCACTCACATACAGACCCACACTGACCTATCTATACACTCACATACAGACCCATACTGACCTATCTATACACTCACATACAGACCCATACTGACCTATCTATCCACTCACATACAGACCCACACTGACCCATCTATCCACTCACATACAGACCCACACTGACCTATCTATACACTCACATACAGACCCATACTGACCTATCTATACACTCACATACAGACCCATACTGACCTATCTATCCACTCACATACAGACCCGTACTGACCTATCTATCCACTCACATACAGACCCATACTGACCTATCTGATACAGAAGATCATGTGTACAGAATAGAAGGAATGAAATGCTGTGTTTCTTTTCACTGGGGACTCAGAGCAGTAGTTCTGTAAGTGTTTATGACTGTATTTACATAGACCTTTCTAATAAAGCTTACATAGTTTTAACCTTTTCTATCTACTTTAACAAGAAAAGTCAGTTGAAACTGCAAAGAATTAGTATATCTTTACAACATAATACATCAAAATTCAATGAAAAGATGTGCCCCAGTAGCCAATAAATAATCTTATTGTATGATGAATGCTTTTGCTGGAAGGACAAGTGACTTTTTGCACTTAACTTGTAAGCCACCTAACTGACTTGGGAATGACCCAAATAATATTACCCATGTGAATAGGCCAATTACACCTCTAGCCTTAGTTCTTCTGCTCTTATCCCAACCTATACATCCTGTTAATCAACTTTATATGGTGAGCAAGCTTATTTGTCAGATCCTTTGCACATGAACTAGATGTCGGACAAACCCATTTTTGGGTAAATCCAACTACTCCCGATACTCCTAAAAAGTCCAATGACAGGAACAAAATTAAGGACACCTTAGAGGCTTTATGGTACAGTACTGGAACTTTTTATACGATTTCTAAAACAATTTCTAAAAAAAAATGATTACAATTGACCTCATTACAATTCACTTTTTTATACAGTTCTGCAAGTTTGTACCCCATTTATTGATATGGATAATGCCGTCTTAATCCATGGGGTTCTGTCATCTGTGCTATTGTTGAAATTTTTAGTTTTCCACAACAACCTTACAAATGGCAGGGAATTTAGATATCAAATTTGAAGATAAAATCACCATACATGATACTGGTTACACCTGATATTAAAAGGTGTAGGGTCTGATAAAAAATGTTGTCAGAGTGGTACTTACCTAATATAATGATGAATGATCCCATACATAGGAAGCAGTGGCGTAACTACAGAGAAAGCAGACTAAATGGTCATGGAGTTGGTGCCGGGGGGACAGGGGAGTCAAGGCAATGGGGTCTACTTCTCCTATAGTTGACTCAGTGGGTGGAGGGATGGCCGGGTAGGGGCTACTGTGTGTGATAGGCCCCTCTGGAGATTTATTTAGGGGGTGGTACATTGATATGCCACTCATATAAAGTTCTGAGTACCTTTAAAGCAAACATTGTCATGAAAATCTTCTTTTTCTCCTATTTCTTTTCAGACACGAATGACTTGAAGAATCTTGGAATCTTACTTCATTGCTCAAATATAAAAGGAATTGAGATAGGCATTATCATTAGGAATCAGTCCCCATAACTAAACTACTAAACCAATTTTTTCAGTATTATGGAGGGAGCTCCACCCCATATCAATAAGAAGACCATGACCATGGTGAGCTGTAAGCTGGAGGAATCACAAAGGGAGTGATAAATATACAAATGTGGCCTTGTTCACCCATTGGCACCAATCTTTTGATACATCTGTTAACAATATCAATATTGTGATTCATTCTAACATAGCATAAAAATATACAATCCTGTGTTACTAGAGTAATATAGATGCAAACCAATAACTTCATGGAATGAAGAAACCAGTGTCATACCATACAATATTTGGGATAGTGAATAAGGGTAGATTTTTGCCTTTCTTTGACTATCCAGTTTATCCATTAGGCTGGTAAAGCTTCTTTGTTTCCATAAAATGATTGGGAAAATCCTGTCATTTTCCATCCATTGGGACTAAAACGCCACAGCTGATATCACCTCTACGCTGCTCACATTAACAGCAAATGTCATTACCCATATTCTGAAACTTTCTTGAAAATTATTTTGAAAAATTAGTCCATTTATTCACTTTTCTGATACAACTCGTGCACGTGCTACTCTGAATCACTGCAAAGGTCTTCTTGTTAATCTTCCTGTTCTGTGCTAGTGAGTTTTTCCGCTAGTGATACAGCCTTTCATTTTTAATAAGGCCATAACTCCTGTGGTTCATTATTAAACAATATATGCCCTACAAAACTTTCTCAGTTCTTGCCACTTCATTCCTATCTCTCTATATCACAGCTAATCTGTCATTCGACATGCTGAATTAATCTCCCTACTTCACTTATCAGGGCTCATTTACAAAATGTGGGGCAGGGTGAAAAGTGCATAACAAAGATGCAAACCACCATGTTTTTTGCACTTTGGACTCAAAACTTATTCCTTATGGCAACGGTATTTATGCTACAATATGAAGGTCAAAGGCCTCTTGTCTGGTAAATTCAACACTGCTTGCATTCAGCAATACATTAGGGATGGGGGGGAATATAAATGTCTCCTATACTGGTAGGGACTGGCCCCAGATGAGCCAGTTAGGGTGTAATGTTGTGCCTTGTAGCGCTCTAGAGTGCAAGACATTTGATAAATTAGCCCTACTGTCTTTTCTAGATTTAAACATAAACTGTGTGTCTATGAAGATTCTCATTCATCCAGGACATGATATATAGGGCCTGATTCACTAAAGGGCGATAAAAATTATCGCACGCTTTTTTGCGTTAAAAAACGCAAAATAATTTGCGCGCGATTCACCATAGTATTATCGCGTGCGAAAAATCGCCATTTTCGCATGGGTTATTTCTCGCACTAGTTTTACCGCATGCGTTAATTTCTGCGCTGAAAAGAATACGATCGCATGATTCACTATAACTTTTGCGCGCTAAATATCGCATTCGGCTATGCGAAAATTAACACCTACTACAGGCAGGCGAAAAATTATAGAAAAGTACAGTAAATTAGTTTTTACAATAAAATATGGACTTACAGTTTTATTTATTCAAGTCTGTGTTTACCCCAGAGTGACGCAGCCGCCAGTTTGCAGCGAAATGTTCATTTTTAATACAGAAATTTTCTGCAAGTATTGGCGTGTATGGCTAACATGGCGTGCGTTCATTTGCGCGACTATTTATATTTGGCTACAAGTGATGAAATGTTTCGCCAGCCATGGATTCGCAGCAAATTTTTGGACGTGCGTTGAATTTTTTCGCACATTTACCAGCAAATACCGCATTGAAATAGTCTTCGCGAGTTAAATAACGCATGCAATATCGCGCGTAAAAAAGCGCGAGTATGCTTATAGTGAATCGTGCGAAAAATCGCCAAAATTAAGATGCGGTTTTTAGCGCACGTTTTATCGCCCTTTAGTGAATCAGGCCCATAGTATCTAGTAGAATTAAGTCTAAAACAACTGGACTTTTCTGAGTTTTTCTAGAAAATGTTTCACCACTCATCCGAGTGGCTTCTTCAGTTCACCGAGGAATTCCCTACCAGTCATTTGAACTGAAGAAGCCACTCGGATGAGTGGTGAAACGTTTTCTAGAAAAACTCAGAAAAGTCCAGTTGTTTTAGACTTAATTCTACTAGATACTGTATAAACTGTGTGATTGCAAAGTTCTTGCAAAGATTCTTGACTAGTTAATCTCTTCTAAATCACTACTGCCCATGAAGCATGCAGATTGATACTTGATGTGACACATTTGAGTGCTGCTTGGCCAAACCTTGGAATATTCATGGAAATAAGTAAATAGAAATATATTATACAGTAGCCCCTTAATTCTGCATGGATTTTCCTGACCCTTATATTTCACCCAATGTAGAGTCGTTGAGTAGTGATGAGCGAATCTGTCCCGTTCCGCTTTGTTGTAAAATTTGCCAAACGACAAGAAAATTCGCGAATGGGGGAAAATCCGAAAAACTTGTTTGTCGCATGACTTTTTTTTATCACCCGTGTCTTTCTTTTGTCACCCACACCTTTTTTTGACACAACTGTGACTTGTTTTGACGCAGCAAATTTTCGCTGATGGCGAAATGCTGAAATTCTTAATGCTGAATCTATGCCTGATGAAAAAAATTGCTCATCCCTATCGATGACAGTGACACTGTACAACTGCGCCGTTGGCATGGATTCTACATTTCTGGGTTTCATTTTGATCCATGGTTACCAGCAACATGTAGCAAGCAGGGTCAGACTGGCTGCCGGGACACAGGGAAAAGACCCGGTGGGCCCAGACCCGACCATTGTCGGTGCTTCCCCGGCCAACCGCTACTCTCCTGACCAGGGCCGGAACTAGAGGTAGGCAGAAGAGGCAGCTGCCTAGGGCGCAACGATTGAGGGGTGACCGATCTAATCGCCCCCCCCCCGCACCGCCTCCTGTGCTTTGGCGCGCATGCTCCATTTGGGGGGGCGGGGAGGTGGATGGGGTTGGCCGACCAGGTTGCCTAGGGCGCCTGGTCGGCTTGGCCCACCCCTGCTCCTGACACGTTAAACTTATGTGCACTCAGGGGAGGACGTCGGTGGGGGACCCTGCGGGGGGGTTAGGGAGGCTCAGCGGGGGCCCCTGGTGGGGGTTAGGGAGGCTCTGCAGGGGCCCCTGGTGGGGGTTAGGGAGGCTCAGCGGGGGCCCCTGCAGGGGGTAAGGGAGGTCAGTGGGGGCCCCTGGTCGGGGTTAGGGGATGCGGGGGACGCGGCTGGCGAGGGCACCTACAGGGTCGCTGGGGAAGTAGCCCTGTTGGGCCCTGCACCCCCTTAGTCCAACCCTGGTAGGACGGCAAAAATCAAAAGAGTTTTGAACAAAAAGGGTTTATGATTCTATTGTATAAATAATTTTCAAAACAAATCATTTTCTTTCATACACTTTCAAATATTTTTAATGTCAACTATTTAAGGACAAGATTTTTTTTACTGGATGGGGGAAAAATATTTGGAAACCATCTTTGCTTTCTTGCGTGGATGAGCAAATGTATTCTAAAGCAAACAATGTATTTCAAATAGCTGCATTCTGTTCAAAATAGGGTTTCTCCCCTTAGGGTGAGTAATACATATTTAAAGGGAAAGTTTCTTCCTACTGGATATCTTTGTTATTAATGTGTGATTAATTCCAGTATTACAAGAAAGGAGGTCTTGCCGTTCTGCTTATTTTCTGTGCAGCAGCAAGTTAATCATGTTTAACTCCAGAAGAGTGAATAACAAATGACAAATGCGCGTGGATACAAATGAAATGTTCTTTTATATATCATTAGTTTAACAGGAAATGATATTAAAACTTATTTCTCTCCCAAGATTTATGCCTGAATTATGTTTCAAACCATCTCTTTTATTGAAGTAGTGAAAGAAATAGTTTGTGAAGCAGGCAATATATATATATATAAACAGTATTATACATATTATCTGGAATGCTTACATAGGGCATGTCTACATAATTTGCACCATCATACATTGATATTACCAAAACAATAAAGCATTAATCACCCCAGTAGGTTTGTTTTGCCCCCAACATGGAATGATGCATCTTGGTAATCATTAAATATAAGCTGCTATCTTATTATTACAATACCTATGAATTAACTAAAGTTACAGAACAAGGTCACCCTAAGCCGTTCTACCCGTTATCCAGCAAGTTCCAAATCACAGAAAGGCCATGCCCCATAGACTCCATTATAAGCAAATAAATCCCAGTTTTAAAAATGATTTACTTTTTCTCTGTAATAATAAAGCAATATCTGTACTTGATCCCAACTAAGATATAATTACCCCTTATTGGGGGCAGAACAGCCCTATTGGGTTTATTTAATGGTTAAATGATTCCCTTTTCTCTGTAATAATAAAACAGTACCTGTACTTGATCCCAACTAAGATATAATTACCCCTTATTGGGGCAGAACAGCCCTATTGGGTTTATTTAATGGTTAAATGATTCCCCTTTCTCTGTAATAATAAAACAGTACCTGTACTTGATCCCAACTAAGATATAATTACCCCTTATTGGGGGCAGAACAGCCCTATTGGGTTTATTTAATGGTTAAATGATTCCCCTTTCTCTGTAATAATAAAACAGTACCTGTACTTGATCCCAACTAAGATATAATTACCCCTTATTGGGGCAGAACAGCCCTATTGGGTTTATTTCATGGTTAAATGATTCCCTTTTCTCTGTAATAATAAAACAGTACCTGTACTTGATCCCAACTAAGATATAATTACCCCTTATTGAGGGCAGAACAGCCCTATTGGGTTTATTTAATGGTTAAATGATTCCCTTTTCTCTGTAATAATAAAACAGTACCTGTACTTGATCCCAACTAAGATATAATTACCCCTTATTGGGGCAGAACAGCCCTATTGGGTTTATTTCATGGTTAAATGATTCCCTTTTCTCTGTAATAATAAAACAGTACCTGTACTTGATCCCAACTAAGATATAATTACCCCTTATTGGGGGCAGAACAGCCCTATTGGGTTTATTTAATGGTTAAATGATTCCCTTTTCTCTGTAATAATAAAACAGTACCTGTACTTGATCCCAACTAAGATATAATTACTCCTTATTGGGGGCAGAACAGCCCTATTGGGTTTATTCAATATTTAAATGATTTATAGCAGACTTAAGTCATGGAGATCCTAATTATGGAAAAATCCCTCATCCGGAAAACCCCAGGTCCCAAGCATTCTGGATAACAGGTCCCATACCAGTACTTCAATAAGTGGCCAAAATGCTGATTCTTTGCACAGGTTGGTTCCTATTGTGAATCTGGGGCATTTTCAGGTGATGACCATGGTATGTCAGCCACCCACGGCATTTCCAAATGATGTCAACTGGAAGCAACACATGAAAGTATTGGGTAAACCCATGTGCAATGAAAATGACTTTATTCCAATCATTGTTCCAAAATGAAAATATACTGTAGCTCCCATAGTTATAATTGAGAATAAAATTTTTTATTTTATATATCTGTAACATTTTTTATGAGCTAAAGGGGATCCTGGCCAAAGGCTGGATGTCAAAAGTCTGAAAATCACTGCCATAACTATACCCTAGCTCAGTGATCCCCAACCAGTGGCTCCTGAGCTAAGTTTTCACCAACCCTTTGGATGTTGCTCCCAGTGATCTCAAAGTAGGTGCTTATTTTTTAATTTCTGGCTTGGAGACAAGTTTTGAAGCCATAAAGACCACATGTACCACCAAACAGAGCCTCCTTAGTCTGACAATTCATATTGAACTACCAAATAACCAATCAAAGCCCTTATTGGCCGCGCCTTAGGAACTTTTTTCATGCTTGCGTTGCTCCCCAACTTTTTAAAGTTGGGTAAAAACGGTTAGAGATATTATAAAAGCAATATGGTATGTTTGGCCCATATGAATTAATAAAACATACATGTCAGAAATGTTCTCTGTTCATATTACTTATGTTCTGTATTCTGTACTGTAACTGGAATGTGCACAGAGCTATAGCCATACTAGTATATTTCATTACAACATTACAACTTTCCTTGTCCTTGTTCTTCTACAGTGTAACCGACTAACCCCATGTCATCAGTGAAATAATGATCCAGTCCTGATTTTATCAAGCCATTTGCTGCTTTTTGCCATTTGCTATAAAGAGGAGCTCTGTCTTAGAAATGCCAGAACAAGACCATTATCTTGATCATTATCTCACTGATGGTTCGGAGTCAGTTGACGTTTCCGTATAATTATGCAGCCATAATATGGTGATGGCATATAACAGTTGTTTAGTGGAGCAAATGATTGCAAATAACACCTCAACTAAGTGCTCGCAGCCAGTGTGAGAGTGGGTCAAACACTTGAAAAAGATGCACGAAAAGGCTACGTTCGCGGCGGAAAATTTTTGTAGCAGAGACAGTTCGTGATAAATCTGCCAAGGCGCAATTAATTTCTATCGTACAGGAGATTTCAACGAGGAGGGGTAATTACATAAAGGTAGAAAAATGCCAATTGCCAATCCTATTCAATATGTTAAGTATGCATATAGCTTAGGGCTCTGGCACACGGAGAGATTAGTCGGCCGCGACAAAACTCCCTGTTCGCGGGCGACTAATCTCCCCGAGTTGTCATGACCCGCCATCCCACCGGCGAACATGTAAGTCGCCGGTGGGATGGCACACGTGGTGGCGCGATTTCCCGAAATCGACAAAAAAGACTCGCGAGGCTTTTTCGGCGATTTGCGCAAAATCGCGCCGCCGCGTGTGCCATCCCGCCGGCGACTTACATGTTCGGGTCATGGCAACTCGGGGAGATTAGTCGCGGGCGACTAATCTCCCTGTGTGCCAGAGCCCTTAGGTGTGTTGCATAGTATTACAGGAAAAAATGATTCAGTGCCGGGGAACCATTGCTAAAATGAAAAGGAAATATCTTCTTCGGCTCATGGAAATCTGAAAATTTCTAAATATATTCATTTTGAAATTGATTTAATTTCAAATTTGTCTTCAATATCCTCCTCTCGGCAATCTCTACATGCAGGCTTTGTGTCGGAGTTGGTTGTTTTTAAAGACATTTAGCTCTGATACATTGTGTGACCTAAAACTGGTTATATATGTACTAGACCAATCATTTTGTGCCGATTTCATCCTGCTGAGATCGGGGATCGAAATGGTTTAAAAAGTTCTTCTGCTGATTCAGTATGTCGGCAAGTTGCTGCTCCAAAGGTTTGGACTGTATGTAGCAATGATGGGAACACTAGACTGCGTTCCTGTGCATATGATAGGCTACTGGATTGCTTTAAAATGCAAATGGCCGATCCAAACATGGTGCTCAATCATACTTTATTATTGCCAGACTACAATCAAAATGCTAAATAATCCTCCAATAAGAATCACTGCTGAGCTGTATAAATCTGACTCCATGTTCTTTGTCAGCAGCACTCTCATTGGTGAATTCTCCTGCATCTGTAATTAATGTTTCAGTCATGTATTTTACAGAACCAGAGGAGACAATGAGACTGTTTACAGGGTTCAGATTATGTTTAAAGTCAATTCACTGCCAAATGCAGTTGTTAAAAGCATCCAATTACATAGTAAAATATGTTCAGCATGTAATCTGCCTGATTAATTATTTTTTGGAGGCTCCATTGCACCATGGAGTTACATTTTTTTATGAATTTTCTTTATTGATTTAGGCCAATGGCACATGGGATGATTTTGAAGAAGTTTGCCAGTTTATGTTTTTAGTAACCTATGTTTCTCCTGCTCCCATGTAACTGAAGGAGTCCCAAGCCGGACTATTGAGTGTTATTCTGATACCTACTGGGAGCTGCTATCTTGCTCCCTTCCCATTGTTCTGCTGATTGGCTGCTGGGAGGGGGGTGGGGATATCACTCCAACTTGCAGCGCAGCAGTAAAGTGTGACTGAGGTTTATCAGAGCACAGGTCACATGACTGTGGCACCCTGGGAAATGAACAATATGGCTAGCCCCATGGGAAATTTCAATATAAAATATATCTGTTTGTGTTTTTGAAAAATGGATTTCAATGCAGGATTCTGCTGGAGAAGCTCTATTAACTGATGACAGTATTCCTTTAAAGTCACAAGTACCTACACTTTCAATACATAATTTCAGGTATTGGACTACATAAAGTGATTTCCATTGTGGTCGACTGGAACTAATTCACAATACAGGTATGGGACCCATTATCCAGAACCGGGACCTGGGGTTTCTGGATAAGGGGTATTTCTGTTATTTGGATCTCCGTACCTTAAGTCTACTAAAAAATAATTCAAACATTAAATGAACCCAATAGGACTGTTCTGCCCCCAATAAGGGGTAATTATATCTTAGTTGGGATCAAGTACAGGTACTGTTTTATTATTACAGAGAAAAGGGAATCATTTAACCATTAAATAAACCCAATAGGGCTGTTCTGCCCCAATAAGGGGTAATTATATCTTAGTTGGGATCAAGTACAGGTACTGTTTTATTATTACAGAGAAAAGGGAATCATTTAACCATTAAATAAACCCAATAGGGCTGTTCTGCCCCAATAAGGGGTAATTATATCTTAGTTGGGATCAAGTACAGGTACTGTTTTATTATTACAGAGAAAAGGGAATCATTTAACCATTAAATAAACCCAATAGGGCTGTTCTGCCCCCAATAAGGGGTAATTATATCTTAGTTGGGATCAAGTACAGGTACTGTTTTATTATTACAGAGAAAAGGGAATCATTTAACCATGAAATAAACCCAATAGGGCTGTTCTGCCCCCAATAAGGGGTAATTATATCTTAGTTGGGATCAAGTACAGGTACTGTTTTATTATTACAGAGAAAAGGGAATCATTTAACCATGAAATAAACCCAATAGGGCTGTTCTGCCCCCAATAAGGGGTAATTATATCTTAGTTGGGATCAAGTACAGGTACTGGTTTATTATTACAGAGAAAAGGGAAATCAATTTTAAAAATTAGATGGTCTTTCCGTAATTTGGAACTTTCTTTTAAGTATTTTTGATTCCAAAATATTTCAGAATGTGACAAATTTCTAAAATACATTTTTTTTTCTTGGAAATAAATGGTCTGTGAGACCTACACAATGGAACCAATGTCTTCCTGGGGGCAACACTTTGAACTTAATGTTCCCAGTGACGTAATGTTTAAAAAAAAAAATGACACATTCTCTTCGGATCAATAGGAAATAGTTAAGTACAATAAATAAATGATTACATTTCTGCCATCGATTTAAGTACAATATTTTAATGAAATTCTACCAAAGATTTGTCTCAGCGGCGAAAGTCTCCATTGTGACCTCGGTCAAAACATCTTATGGAAGGAGTCGGAATAGTACAAAGAACTTTCAGAACTGGTGTCCTTTTGAGCTATTAATAACACTTTGCTTAATTGATACAAATAACTTGGAAACAGTCAATGGCTAAATGCCGGATAGCAGCTAGAATTGTGCGGCTAAAGAGAAAAAGCAATTTTCAAGATTTCAGATCTTATTAGATCCTGTTTGGGAGCTTGATTGCATTAAAGGCAGGTAATTAGGAATATCATTTGTAATCTTTTAGCCAAAAGTACATATCTTTCTTTTCAAAATTTGCAGGCAATTTTTCAGATACTGGATTTAATTTCCACATGAAAAATTGACCTTAACAGTATGAAGTATAGTTACAAGTAAAAACTGTGTTTTCATTGAAGAGAATAAATGCATTTCCTGAACTCAGGCTGTTAGAGCTAATTGATTTATTGGCTCTCTGTATAGTGAACTATTGTCTTTATTCTCTTGGGACAAGGAAGCTCTTCAGAACAGAACAAAATTCTGTTATACTATCATGACAGCCAAAGGGTTTATTTGAATCAATGACTGCATTTTCTTTTTTTTTCCCTAAGATACTGCTTTTATTTGGTCAGAAGTGATCCTGCTTCTTTATCTGCAACACTGCAACTACTCATTTCTGTATAGGAGTGCTATAGGGTAATCTGCTCAGCATTAGTACATTTTATATAATCATTTTAACCTCTCATCATGGCAATAAATATGTAAACAACAACCCCTGCTTTTACATTAACCTGCATTTTACACTATTTTCCTGTAGTCACACTAATTACAGTGCTTTTAATTGGTTCTTTTCCAAAATGTTACACTCAATTTCCCTATGTTTGTACAATAAAAATGTGTCCTGATTTTTCTAAAATGACTTCTACAAAATTTTCATGGATGCATACACATATCTTGGACTAGGACCTTACTATAAATAGTGAATTAGGATTCACTTGTAGTGATTAGCGAATCTGTCTGGTTTCGCTTCGCCGAAAAAAATTGCGAATCTTTCAAAAGATTTGCGAAAATGCAAAATTTTGAATTTGCAAAACAGGGAAAATGTTGTGCATCAAAGAAAATTGTTGCACGCAACAATACGTTTGACAGGTGAAAATTATTTTGATTAGAGAGACAATTCTCTTGGCGCGAGACAATTCTTTTTGACGCAAGAGACAATTCTTTTGATGAGAGACAATTCTTTTGATGAGAAACAATTCTTTTTGATGAGAGACAATTCTTTTTGACGAGAGACAATTCTTTTGATTAGAGAGACAATTCTTTTTGACGCAAGAGACAATTCTTTTGATGAGAGACAATTCTTTTTGATGAGAGACAATTCTTTTTGACGAGAGACAATTCTTTTGATGAGAAACAATTCTTTTTGACGCAAGAGACAATTCTTTTGATGAGAGAGGCAATTCTTTTGATGCGCGACTATACATTTGACACTCGCGACAATTCTTTTGATTCAGGCAACAAGTTTTGGATGCACAGCAACTTTTTACGCTGCAAATTTTGCCACCCGTTTTGTGAAAAAAAAATCCACCAATGGCGAAACATGGAAATTCGCTGCGAATCCATGCCTGCCAAATTTTTTCGCCCATCACTATTCACTTGGACTATAAATAGTTAATTTGCACTGTTAATGGACATCCCCTAGGGGTATAAATTATTAAAAAGTGGAGTGAAGCATTATCGGTGATGTTGCCCAGGGCAACCAATCAGCAATTAGATTTCAACAGTTAGAAACCCAAAGCAAAGCATATGATTGGTTGCTATGAGCAACAGCACAGGTAATGTTTTACTCCACTTTTTACACAGCATGATAAATATAACCCTTATTCAGTAGGTTGTGCAACTGACATGGTGAGGCCTATTTATCAAAATTCTAATTTGTTTTTGTTTTTTTTTAAATGTTGTTCTAATTTGAATAAACTTTAAAGGGCCCATTTACTAACCATATGATTTTTTTTCTCAATTTAGACCTTTAGCGCTAAAATTCGAAGAAAAAAGATTTTGAAAAGAAAATTTGAGTTTTCACAGCAACAATTCGAAAAAGTTGCAGTTTTTCTTGCACAGACTTTTTTATACCAGATTTTTTTATTACATGTCAGACATTCGAGGAAATTAGTTTAGTCTTTTGAGTTCTTAAAGCTTAAGCTGCAGGGATACATTTTCCCAGATTTTAGACCATATTTCCTTAGTCCCATAAAAAACATAAAATGGGAGTTCTACTGAGTGGGGTCATTTATCAACACTGGGCAAAATTGCCCATGAGCAGTAACCCATAGCAACCAATCGAATTGTTGCACTAATTGTTCAACCTGCAGCTGGCTCTGAAAAGCAAATCTCGGATTGGTTGCTATGGGTTACTGCCCAATGTCTTAATGTTCCATATAAGCAGATGAAACTGAATGATTAGAATGGCAATCAATATATTTCTTGTGAAAACTTTAGATATTTTCTAGTGGTTGTTGAAATATTGATCCTCATAGGTGCTTTGAAGGTGCTATTGGCTCATCTTACCACTGCTGCCTTGTTTAAGCTTCTTTAATTCTCAGGCTGGACAGTTAGTCTGGATGAATACAACTTTGCTTATCTCATAATTTCCCCTACTATAGTGTTATTACTAAGGGCAGAACCAGATACAGACATAAGAGCTGCCTATCTTGGGTTCAACAATATTTGGAAGTTGGGGCTAGCTACTGCTATATGTATGGAACCCTGGAGGGTGTAGTTTGTAGAACCAAAAGTGGGAGCCTCTGTTTAAAGATATATTTGCATTCTACTTTCTTGAGTGTAAAGGTATTTATAGACTGTACTAAAAGCAATCAAGAATTGAATTATGGATACCAAGTTATGGAAAGGTATAATTTAAAGGTAATGGTTACAGGAAACTGAGTGTAAATTACTGGCTTTTTTATATGCTTCATACATGTTTGCGGCATATGCTTTTTGACCGGCCATAAGGGCAGTTCCCAGTTAAGATACCATGCAATAAATGCCTTAATGGAATGTTATTTTGATGTGGAATAAATGTGTTGAAAATGAGTTACAGATGGTGAAAATGTAGGACATGTAGAAAAGACCTGCAACACTGGGGGATGTGTTGGTTGCCAATTATGCATTTGTTTCATTAAGAAAGTAAAATTGCCGATAAGGATATAGATTCTAGATCACTTTCTGCTTGTGTTAGGGGTGTAGCGGAAATACCTTGTGTGTTTTCTCTATAATTAGTGGGTATGGTCAACTGCTTTATATTTAAAGTAGAACCTACAGGAGCTCCAGGATGTCCAGGGCCTTCCTGTGCTTTTTATGTGGACTTGGTTACCCTAAATTTTGATTTAAGAAGGGTATAGGAACTGAAAGTCCCCTAGGGGGGTACATGGTCACTTCCTGTCTGTTTTAACACACTTGACAAAACATGTTGTCCAGCTTGGTACTAACCTTGTCCCTACTGAGCTCCCGAGTTTGTGAATTTTGACGCCTGTTTCACTAAAAATCCGCTAATGTCGAAATGTGTTAATTCCCCGCGAATCCATGTCTGCCAAATGTCTACTTTTAATTAGTTAAATACCGTATATGCTCGAGTATAAGCCGATCCGAATATAAGCCGAGGAACCTAATTTTACCTAAGAAAACTGGAATAAACTTATTGACTCAAGTATAAGCCTAGGGTGGGAAATGCAGCAGCTACTGCTAAGTTTCAATAATCAAAATAAATACCAATAAAATTACATTAATTGAGGCATCCGTGGGGTATATGTTTTTCAATATTTATTTCAAAGAAAAACAGTAAACTAGCTCTGTAAGCGGACAAGAGGGTCAACAAAAACAATATGAGTACTACCCCACGCTCATTGCACATTGGCAAACTGGCAGCAGACCCGGTCCCGGAGGGATGTAAGGGGAAATAAGTATTGCTAGTGGGAGCCTAGGCCAGGGCACTGGAGGGTCTGGTTGCAGGTGGCCTAATTTGCACACAAAGGACAGAGGGTGCTAGTCTAGAGGGACCCATGGCACCCGACTCAAGCATAAACCGAGGGTGACTTTTTCAGCACATTTTGGGTGCTGAAAAACTAGGCTTATACTCCAGTATATACAGTACTTTTCAAATTCCAAGAGGACACAGAAAGCTTTATGAGACACAAAGCTGCTTATACATCTCTTAAATTATTTCAGTTTTCATAATTCTTGAATTCCTTAAGAAAAATACTTTTGTAGAATGTTTTGTAGAAACACAGGCAAGTTTGCTGGTTCTGTATTCCACAGTAAGTCAGTAGTTATATTTTGCTGTTAGAATTATAAATGCTGATATCCAATTGGTATTTCCTAGGAGAGATGAGCGAATTGTTTCACTTAATACACAGTAAAATTTATATTTTTGGGAGTGGCAAAAAGTTTGACAAAACTTTGTTAGATTTTCCCTACACATTTTTTTTTTACTGAGGAAAAAAATTGCATTACAAACATAACAAAAACCCGTTTTGCTTTGCCGAAAAATTCTTTTGACGCCCGACAATTCTTTTTGACACAAGAGACAATTCTTTTTGACACAAGAGACAATTCTTTTTGACACAAGAGACAATTCTTTTTGACACAAGAGACAATTCTTTTGATGAGAGAGACAATTCTTTTTGACACAAGAGACAATTCTTTTGATGAGAGAGACAATTCTTTTTGACACAAGACAATTCTTTTGATGAGAGAGACAATTCTTTTTGACACAAGAGACAATTCTTTTGATGATAGACAATTCTTTGTCGTGCGAGACAATTCTTTTGATGAGAGACAATTCTTTTGACGCGGGCGTAAATTTTTGGACGTGCAGCGATTTTTTTTGCGCCATTTTTTTTCACCCATTTTGTGGAAAAATCCACCAATGGCAAAACGTGGAAATTCACCACAAATTCATGCCTGGTGAATATTTTTACTCATCACTATTCCTTACCCAATTGAACCATCAAGGTGGAATTTTTTTAACTCACTTTGACTGTGAATAGCCTTCAGTTGGCTGTTTTATACACAGACTGGGACTTACAAGTAAAGATAAAAAGTTCTTCCGCTAGCACACCATGTCATCCCAATGCTTTCAGCTAAAAAAGTGTTGGCACAAATAAGCAGATGTAGCTTGTGTCTCAGAAGTCTAAGAAACTAAACTATACAGAAACAACACAAAGCTGTATATCTGCAGTACTTATTTTTCAATGTGATCTAATCTTAACGAACAGTAAAAGCTAATCAAAAGCTCCCCAAATATGCCATGGGTTGTAGTACAGCCCATACAAGTGTAGCTGTGTTTTCAATTACTCCGATTGCTGACATGACTTTTAATCCCATGTGTGTTAATTTAGATCTGTAGAACACAAGCACTGGGTCAATAACCCTTTGACATTTCTTTATAAAACTGACCTATGTGTCCAGATGATTAGCCGGTCCCTGGACGTAGTAGTGTAGCACTGCTTTGTGGATTTCTAGGGTGTGTGGGGAAAAAAAAGGAAGAGCTATAGAAAGTAATTGCCCCAAAGTAACAGTACAGGGTAGTCAATAGCTGTGGCAAAGTTCAATGCAAAGCAGGCTTTACCTGGATTTTGTATTTTTATAACATAGGACCTCATAGCTAGTGATGAGCGAAATGTTTCGCCAGGCATGGATTTGCTGCAAATTTCCGCGTTTCACCATTGGTGGATTGTTTGACAAAACGGATGAAAAAATTTGCCGCAGGAAAATTTGCTGCACGTCCAAAAATTGTTGCAAGAATAGTCGCAGGCATCAAAAGAATAGTCACGTGTCCAAAAATTGTCGCAAGAATAGTCGTGTGTGTCAAAAGAATAGTCGTGTGCGTCAAAAGAATAGTCGTACGTCAGAAGAATAGTTGCGTGCATCAAAAGAATAGTCGCGTGCATCAAAAGAATAGTCGCGTGCATCAAAAGAATAGTCGCGCATCAAAAGAATAGTCGCGCATCAAAAGAATAGTCGCGGGCACCAAATGTTTTTTTTGCCGCTCAACTTTTTCGCCGATTTGTGGTTTTTCCGGCGTAGAGAAACGGGACAGATTCACTCATCACTACTCAGAACTGGTGGGTCCTCAGGGCTGTTGGTGGGTAGTAGGAGATGCACTGGTGAAGCAGGTTAAGGGCCACAGATTGGGAAATAATGGGCTTATACATACAGCTCTGTTTATATAAAATCCCCTAAGATGGCAAATGTAGAAGTAAGAAAGACACAAAAACCTCTGAGTGGATCTTTTATGGGTCAGTAGTTTAAAAACCCATAACAGGGTTGTTTTATCCATTTACTGTAAACCCAACAGAAGTGCAAGCTGCTCCCTACGTGCCTCTCCACTTTTGCCCTTTGTGAATACATTGCTGCCAAATGCAGGCAGAGCTGTATTCATGGAGAAGCCACAGTTCTCTACTGAACTCCCGAGTCCACTAAGGCCCCAGCACAGTAATTTACCATGTACCCTAAAATATTTACATTACTGCTTACCCCCTGTATTTTTAATTTTTCTAATGGCATAGAATGCATTCTTTGTGACCCCCTGAGTTACCTGGGCAACAATGCAGTCACATCACCTGAAGGTGTGGCTATTCTGAATCAATTCGTACAAATTAATATAAATTATATTTTGAGATCTCTTTCAAACACTCTCTTTTTTGTCTTACGATATCTACAGATTCTTCAGCTCTACACATGTTACTGGTGTCTGACCTGCCTGGATGTCTGCTAACAGAATTTATCCCTGGTCTTTCCCAAAATAGATTGTGAGGCTCTTTGTACTGCGCAGACATAACAAAATGTTATTGTAATGTGATGAGCTATGATGATGATGGAAATAAAGGCAAGAAGCATTAAAGGCAGAAGAGAAAAATCACAGGAGCAACAATGATGCCATTATATGTACATCTGGAAGGGAAAAATATGGCAAAAATAAATGTTAAAGGGCAAACATATCATCTTAAAAAAAACATTTATCTTACTTTTACAAATTGGCATTTTTACCAGTTTGAATTAAAAGAACATTAACACTAAAACAAAAGCAATGCCGCATTCCCCGAGTTCCATCACGTTATGGCGGAGATCCATACATACGTTCTTTCATCTGAAGTTGACTTACATGAAATATGTTTTGTACCTTGCACATAGATGGCCATTAATGTTTCTATATGTCTCTTGCACTGCAGGAATCCAAAATCCAATTTTCCAGACAAAATTCCTAAAAGGGTTGTCATACCTTTGATCTTTCATATTATTCGCTGTTTTCTATGGGATTAACTAGTTCTGGAGAAACACCTTCCCTTTCTTCTTTCAGTTTTCAATACAATTCACCAAATGAAAACTGTAATATGCACAAAGAAATTATGTGGTTATATAGGTACAGGGATCTGTTATCCAGAAACCCGTTATTCAGAAAGCTCCGAATTATGGAAAGCTTGTCTCTCATAGATTACATTGTAATCAAATAATTCAGAGTTTTAAAATTGATTTCGTTTTTCTCTGTAATAACAAAAGTGTACCCTGTACTTGATCCCAACTAAGATATAATTACCCCTTATTGGGGGCAGAACAGTCCTATTGGGTTTATTTAATGGTTAAATGATTCCCTTTTCTCTGTAATAATAAAACAGTACCTGTACTTGATCCCAACTAAGATATAATTACCCCTTATTGGGGGCAGAACAGCCCTATTGGGTTTATTTAATGGTTAAATGATTCCCTTTTCTCTGTAATAATAAAACAGTACCTGTACTTGATCCCAACTAAGATATAATTACCCCTTATTGGGGGCAGAACAGCCCTATTGGGTTTATTTCATGGTTAAATGATTCCCTTTTCTCTGTAATAATAAAACAGTACCTGTACTTGATCCCAACTAAGATATAATTACCCCTTATTGGGGGCAGAACAGCCCTATTGGGTTTATTTCATGGTTAAATGATTCCCTTTTCTCTGTAATAATAAAACAGTACCTGTACTTGATGCCAACTAAGATATAATTAATCCTTATTGGATGCAAAACAATCTCAATGAGTTATTTTTTTCTCATCCAATATGAATCAATAGATACGATTCTTAAATGTTTAATTTACTTTCCATAATGGACCCATTTAGAGTTTTCTTTCTTTTGTATTTATATTATTTGTCTTTTTTCAGTTTCTCTTATAAACCTAAATTTTCAAATTCCTTTGTCTAACTTTGCCTTTTCCTAAGATAAGCAGTGCTGGGTTTAAGATCAAGGAATGGAGTAAAATATCCACCCCTGTCTCCATTTACTTTCTTTCACTTTTCTGCCCATTATGTTTCTCCCTTGTTCTTTTTTTGCATTATTAATTAATTGAGGTTGAAAAAAGAGTCATACCCTACAAGTGTAAGCTTTTATTTCCCCACCCCTTCTTCTTTTTTCCATCTGATTCTATCACTTTCTTTCTTTATTTCTTTCATACTTATTTCATTCACCTTCCTACTTCATCCTACACCTTTTTCTCCCATTCCCATATTTTAGCTTCGCCCTTTTATTCTAACCTTACACCATTAATCCTATGTACCATCAATTAGGCTTTTGCCTAGATAGTGTTTTACTGTGTTATAAGTGTGGGCTGTTATGAGTCTTAACTTTTGTTAGGGTTACATTACATAATGAGACAATTCTATGGAAGATGGGCTTCCCATTATTTGGAGTTTTCTGGATAATGGGTTTTCAGATGAGGGATATCACACCTACATTATAAGCTGAATGGCCAGATAACTCTAAGTACAAACACACATTTTTTGGGGCACTCAAACTAAATTTATTGTGACACTCTGCTGTACAAAACAAAGGGGCTACATCATCCATATTTTTTAACATTTTAAACCACCATGTATACCACTTTTTTTTTAATTATTTATTTTCAGTGCAGAAACAATTCCCTCTCTTTCATTTTGCATCAGGGATTCAAGATTCAGATGGGGGTTAGAACCCAGTGTTGTCATTGACCATTAAAATGGGGTGACATAGGTGTTATTATCTTTGATATATATATATAATATGGATGATGTAGCCCCTTTGTTTTGTACAGCAGAGTGTCACAATAAATTTAGTTTGAGTGCCCCAAAAAATGTGTGTTTGTACTTAGAGTTATCTGGCCATTCAGCTTATAATGTAGGTGTGATATCCCTCATCTGAAAACCCATATATATATATATATATACTAAAAGCAATAACAGATGACAGTACAAATAAAATTAGAACTATTATATAAACAGAACCAAAGAATCTCTCCACATCCCCGTCATACATCACAGAGTATGCCTCTTCTAAGGATTAAGGTTCTCCTGTTCTGGCATGTTCTACTAAAGATGTGCCCTCACTATACCATCAAATATTTTTTATAGGGACCCCTAAAGAAATTCCTAAATAATCATACAACAAAAATATTTCATGTATTCTGTACCTTTCTTTTCTTCTTATCCTTAGATGTTCATTCCAGAGTATCACAGCTTGCAATCCTTGGTTGAATACGGTACTTTGTTTTGATATGAAATAGCCAAGAATTTATATAGCAACAGATTTAATTAACTTACTTTTCAATAGTCAAACTCTGCTTCCCAGCCTTCATGTGGTATAGGTGGGGATCGCCATTTCAAGGTGCCATGGGCTCAATTCACTCTCTATATACTAAACAGCTATTACCTTTTATTAGTCTAGTTCATTAAAATAACAAAAGTAAACCCCTGTTTGGTTCCTTTGTGTCTGCCATTCAATAATGACTTGAAGAGACTTTGTTTAGAAACAACACTCTACCTGTTCCATAGCTTTTATGACTTAGTGATTAACTTCCTCAATGATTGATATCTATGTTATTATCTTTCAAATTTATCATATGGTGTCCAGTGGATACTGTGAAAAATTTGTGAACATTTTGCCGGTATAATTAGCACCCACTATTATATATTCTCTACCCCTTTCAGCTTCTTTTGCTGTTAGTAAAACCAAATGTTTCTAACATGTGATAGGCAGATACAGATAATCGTACAATACAAGTATTTTATGAATTCTTCACATTTTTTTCTTTGCTTCTTGTCCTCAGATGTCCATTCCAATGTGTCCTAGCTTGTATTCCATGGTAGGATAAGGTACTTTATTTTGATATGCAATAGCCAAGAGTTCTCTTCAAATAGTCAAACCCTGTTTCCCAGCATTCATGGGTATAGGTGAGGATTGCCATTTTAATGTGCCATGGGATCTAGCTTGTCAGTCAACTGGCTTTATACTAATATCTATGTTATTATCTTTATAATTTGCCATATGGTTTCAGTGAATGTTGTTGTTGGCGAAATAGCACCCAATATTATTCATTATCTACCCCCTTCTCCAACTTCTTTTGTTATCACTAAATCTAAATGTTATAACATATGATGGGTTCCTTTTCAGCGTTTGGGGGGGCCACAGATACATTGCTTCAATTGAGACAACCTGCCCATCACTCGGCCTAATGCAATCAATGTCTATATGGATTTGATATTGATCAATATTTTCAACATGCATGTCTTATTGATTTTTGGGCGAGGGGAAGCTACATACAAAAGTGTAAATGAGAGGCATTTAACTCCTTGAGGTCACAGGTGCCCTCGATCTCCTATTTTGTGGTTTCCATCATTCAAAAGAGCAATATAAACAGAATTATTTATGCTCATCAAAAATGTCGCTTCATTAGTCAGTCACTGGTGTTTGCTTGTATTTTAAGCTCCCTCTACCACCCACCAGCAAACGTTAAACAGATGCTAAAAGCTAGCTTTAGTCTTTCCTATTTGAAATTAGCACACTTGAGCTTTGAAAAAACTTTGTTTCCAATTTACATATGCATAGAGACTGATATTTAGAATCACCATATGATATGTCCCTCAAGAGCTTTTCTTATTGCCTACATCCTGAGGTCTCAACCCAGAGACTATAAATCTAGCAGGTGATTAATTCTGTACCCAAGAGAAAGTAGCAATTAGCACTTGCAACCAGCAAAAAAAAAAAAAAAAAATGCCATTTCCTAGCCTGTTTACAATTCTTCTGCATTGTCTGAACTCAGAGTTAACTCTAAAAAGCTGCATTTGACAATAGTTTTGCAGATCTGTCACATACCGAGGGGGAAAAAAAAAAAAATAATATAGCTACGAGCTGATCATCTCATTAAATACTCTAAAGCAGATTAAATAATTGACATGCCTTTTTCTGATAATACTGGTGAATAGGGCAGGCATGAAAATTGGACTTCATATTTTATGTTACCAAATAAATAATCAGTTCACTTCAACACGGTGGCTTTGTAGGGTTTACCTGTTCTCTGTCCATTCTTATCTCTAATAGCTGAAATTATTGCTCTTCCAGATGTTCTTATGCATTATTGAGGTCTGCAGCAGTAGATGCTGGGGAAGGAAGATAAGGTTTTATTTCTTTGTAGTTGTCACAACACTGAGATCAAAGGCAGGAAACTGCAGCGCTTAGTGAAGAAGAACACTATTTTGAACGTAACACTCATTTTCAAGTGCTTCTGCGGATGATTCTTAGCTGTTCTTGTTGATGTCCACTAAATACTTAAACTGTAACGCCGAGACTTTATCACATCGACGAATATTAGATATATGATGCCTGGCAATTATTCGCTATTAAGAGGTTGTAAATATGATTACAAATCCACCGTGAAATAACGAGCCGGCATAATTAGAGTTTTAAATCAAATACACTTTTGACTTCCAAATATTAGAAAACATTTTTTTTTAGGGATTATATGGCTCAAACCCCTTTTAAAAACATTAACTATATCTAACATTATGAATTAAAATGCAGTCATCTGTAAAATAGATTTAAATGAAAAAAATATTCTGCTGTTTGCTTCTCTAATAAACATAACATTTACTTATATATTTTCCAAGCCTGTATTGACACGGGTAGAGTCTTACTTTAACAAAATGCTGATTTTATTCCCACCCCCCCCCCATGAAATTAATTGAATGACCATTGTTGCATTTTCTGTAACAGTAAGTGTTATAATTCATTTCAGTTGAAGCCATTAAGGCTTTTGTAAAAGGTTTCCAGATTACAGTACTTTATACTAATTGCATCATCAGAATATCAGACTACTAAAATCAGATGCTCTTGTACACAGCTAAAATCTGACTCCTAATTATTGTTTTCGTTACTTTTTTCCTTGTGACATGTTGGTGATAGATCATTATTTCTATAGCAATTTGTTCGCATTTATATGGAATATAATTGGATCTGATTAATTATTATGATTAATGACTGCAGAATTTCCTTGCATAGCTATTAATATTAGGGGTATCAAATACAAGACATGGACAAATTAAAACCAATGGGGTCCTGTTGCTTATACAGTTCTATATCTGGGCATTACATTTCCTGACGATGCTCTGCCACGAAGATACATGAGATTTTCAACTTGTACTTTGATTAATAGGCATTAGCTTTCATTTCCATTTTAGTCAGGAATTCATTGCAGGACCACATTGTAAATTCCATTTCGGAATCTTTTTTCGGTGATGGTTCGTATTAATCTGCATTCAGTACATAATTTTATAGTGGGAATGCCGTGATGGGAAATAGTCAACACAGATTAACCCCCTCACTCTCAATACCTTTTATCAGCATTGCATAACAAATAGGAAATAAACACATATCGATGAAGTGAGCTGGGTATGTGATATGGTTTTCCAGCTGCTCCTCGTGTGGGGAACTGTAGACTTTAGTTTCAATGGTACAATATGTATTTTTCTTTTACATCTCAGTTTTAGATTAACAGAAAATTAAGCTTGCATGGTAAGCAAAATTTGCCATGAAATGAGCCTGTTCCCCCCGTAAGTCTTTATATTTCTATAGCTGCTTTAATTTTGAGACTGCAAACACAGTAAAAATGATTAAAGATAATTTATACAATAATTTAACATTAAACAATGTTTTTTCATAAAATTCCAGTATATTGCAAATATTTACACCCACTGCGCAATGCAGATCAGAGACTTGCTATTTAGCTTTCATGGGTTTAAAAACACAAGACCATAGGGGTCATTTATGATTTCAAGTGCAGTGTGCAAAGTGCAAATGGCCATGTTTTTTACCCATAATACAGTGTTTTCCCAAAATGCCATCATAATTGCAGCCAAACTCCAAATTGGTCCGCCACAGCTGTACTAGATGCATCAAAGCGGATGCAACTTTGATGCAAGTAGGATGCAAGTTACGTCTAGCGCTTTCAGTAATTTAATAAACCTGGCAGTAACAGAGAAAAGAGACATCGTTGAACTTGCCAGAAAGGGGGTTGTGCCACCTCTGGAGGGCAAAATGATGTTTCAATCTAATTCATTGGATGCAAGTCTGGTGATTTTAACACAACCCAATTAACACTCTAATTATCAAGTCCCCCAGCATTTGCTCCCCATTTATCAGAAGAGGTAGGATGGACTTATGGAAACCATGTGGAAGCGCAGAATCACATATAGAAACAAAAAGCTAATTCTCTAACAATATACATTGACAGTAATTATTGTGCATGGAAGGTACCATTTATGTATTACATTAAATCTAGCACCAACACATCAGAAATAATTTGTATTCACTCACATCAGTCGCTTTCCCTTAGATCTCATTTGTCTTCCTCAGAATCACTTCCCAGGATCACTTCCAACAGAAGCAAATTAACCTACAAGCATGTTTTAGGGCTGTGAAAGGAAACTGAAAGATCGTGAGAAATCCCAAACAAATGGTGAACATAGAACTCCCCTATGCAAGTCTTTCTTTTTCCACTTTAGGGATAGTGTGTACAAATAGTATTCACTGTCAACCACCCCCCCCCATTGACTTGACTGGGTGTTGTATAGTGCATAGTATTATAGTCTAATTTCTTTCTATGCAAAATAGAAAGAATATTTTGAATAAATTCATGGCTCCTTTACTTAACTGTAACTATGTAAGATGACCAAATTAGCAACAATTTGATTGGCAACTCAGATCCTATTCATTTGCTTTACCCAATCAGTTGTATGTTAGAATGAATTACTTGGCAGGTTATGTTCATTTCTCACCTATAATATTGTTACAACTTTTTTTCTTTATTTGGGGTAGCCGCTAGGGATGTAGCGAACATCGCCAAAAATGTTCGCGAACCCGTTCGCGGACTTTCGCCAAAACTCGCGAATATTCGCGAACTTTGCGAACCCCATAGACTTCAATGGAAAGGCGAACTTTAAAACCTAGAAAAGCCATTTCTGGCCAGAAAACTGATTTTAAAGTTGTTTAAAAGGTGCCACGACCTGGATAGTGGCATGCAGGAGGGGGATCAAGGGCAAAAATTTATCTGAAAAATACTTTGTAAAAAAACGCCAAAAAAACCCGCCAAAAAATAACGCCAAAAAAAAAACCGCAAGCTATTCCTATGTATACGCAAAGGCGGAAAAACAAAGCGAAAAAACGCGGCGGAAAAAACCGAGGCGAAAAAACGCGGCGCAAATAAAAACGCGGCGAACCCAAAATGGTGAACATCGGCAAAAGTCCGCGAATTTGCGGACTTGCGAACACCCGATGTTCGCCGGCGAACAGTTCGCTACATCTCTAGTAGCTGCGCACCATAATACAGAGCTGGCAAAAAGCAGCAGATCGGGAAGCTCCAGAGAGAGCAGTGATGCTAAGAGTAGAATGACAGACATTGATTAGTGTGTGGGAACTATGTGTAGGATTATGTCCAGATAAGAATACAGCACTTTTCTTTCCTGTGACAGTGATCTATGCCTACAGATTCTAGCAGCCAACTGTAAAGGGAGACAGAAAATTAAGTACTGAACAGCAACGGGAGGTTTTGCTACGGCTGCAGTAGGTCCATTTTGGGGAAAGCACACGATAACAGAAGACAAAATTGTTACTTACCTCTGACTTACTGAAGGGGGAGAAAATTACAGTTTCGAAACTGAAAACCCCTATTAATAATACAGTAACACCTAGGGGCACATTTATCAAAGTACGATCGCTTTCGAATACAAAAAATTCATATGTTTTCTACTTTATAGAACTGTGCGTATTTTCTGCATTTTTTTCGTTAATCTGTGTGACTTTTTCATACTTTGCGGCAAATTTTACGTGACACAATTGCATTTGTCGCAACGAGTATGAAAGTTTCGGATTAAAGCTTTGTTATCAGGACTTTCCTTGGGCCGGGTTGGAGCTGCAGAGTGCCATTGAGCCCTATGGGAGACTTTCCTTGGGCCGGGTTGGAGCTGCAGAGTGCCATTGAGCCCTATGGGAGACTTTCCTTGGGCCGGGTTGGAGCTGCAGAGTGCCATTGAGCCCTATGGGAGACTTTCCTTGGGCCGGGTTGGAGCTGCAGAGTGCCATTGAGCCCTATGGGAGACTTTCCTTGGGCCGGGTTGGAGCTGCAGAGTGCCATTGAGCCCTATGGGAGACTTTCCTTGGGCCGGGTTGGAGCTGCAGAGTGCCATTGAGCCCTATGGGAGACTTTCCTTGGGTCAGGTTGGAGCTGCAGAGTGCCATTGAGCCCTATGGGAGACTTTCCTTGGGTCAGGTTGGAGCTGCAGAGTGCCATTGAGCCCTATGGGAGACTTTCCTTGGGTCAGGTTGGAGCTGCAGAGTGCCATTGAGTCCTATGGGAGACTTTCCTTGGGCCGGGTCGGAGCTGCAGTGTGCCATTGAGCCCTATGGGAGACTTTCCTTGGGCCGGGTTGGAGCTGCAGAGTGCCATTGAGCCCTATGGGAGACTTTCCTTGGGCCGGGTTGGAGCTGCAGAGTGCCATTGAGCCCTATGGGAGACTTTCCTTGGGCCGGGTTGGAGCTGCAGAGTGCCATTGAGCCCTATGGGAGACTTTCCTTGGGTCAGGTTGGAGCTGCAGGGTGCCATTGAGCCCTATGGGAGACTTTCCTTGGGCCGGGTTGGAGCTGCAGAGTGCCATTGAGCCCTATGGGAGACTTTCCTTGGGCCAGGTTGGAGCTGCAGAGTGCCATTGAGCCCTATGGGAGACTTTCCTTGGGCCGGGTTGGAGCTGCAGAGTGCCATTGAGCCCTATGGGAGACTTTCCTTGGGTCGGGTTGGAGCTGCAGAGTGCCATTGAGCCCTATGGGAGACTTTCCTTGGGCCGGGTTGGAGCTGCTAAGTGCCATTGAGCCCTATGGGAGACTTTCCTTGGGCCGGGTTGGAGCTGCTGAGTGCCATTGAGCCCTATGGGAGACTTTCCTTCAGCCGGGTTGGAGCTGCAGAGTGCCATTGAGCCCTATGGGAGACTTTCCTTGGGCCGGGTTGGAGCTGCAGAGTGCCATTGAGCCCTATGGGAGACTTTCCTTGGGCCGGGTTGGAGCTGCAGAGTGCCATTGAGCCCTATGGGAGACTTTCCTTGGGTCGGGTTGGAGCTGCAGAGTGCCATTGAGCCCTATGGGAGACTTCCCTTGGGCCGGGTTGAGCTGCAGAGTGCCATTGAGCCCTATGGGAGACTTTCCTTGGGCCGGGTTGGAGCTGCAGAGTGCCATTGAGCCCTATGGGAGACTTTCCTTGGGCTGGATTGGAGCTTCAGAGTGCCGTTGAGCCCTATGGGAGACTTTCCTTGGGCTGGATTGGAGCTTCAGAGTGCCATTGAGCCCTATGGGAGGCTTCCAAAAATATGCACAGAAGGATCAAAGTCTGAAAGGTTTTCCCACTGTTTACAATAGTTCGGATACGAACATTTTGTGACTTTTGGATCGCTAATACAATATTATTATCATCAGAAATTGTTGTATCTATTCCAAATTTTACCCATTTCGGGATTCGAACTCGTACTTTGATGAATCTGCGCCCTTGGTTCTACAATTATTTTTTGGTTGCTTGGAGCTTCAATGCCTCCATTCATTCCAGAAGGGGGAGATAGTACTCCTAAATTCTTACATTACTGTATATACCAATTATACAGTCTGACATTGCCAGAAAGCTGCCTTGTAATGACACATCAGAAAGTTAAGGAAGCCAGCAGAGATCCTTAGTAGAAACAATTAAATTTAGATGAAAAATAAAATCATTTATTACAACACTGTAAAAAGGTAATAAAAGGTTATGAAAAAAAAATAATTTCTGTATGTAAAGAATAATCTTGTACCTGCAGAACATCTATATATACAGTATTATGCCAGTTGTGCCCATGCAGATATGCTGTAGGGCTCTGCAGCGGTCATTTCTAATGGACAATTCCAACATTATTGCATTTTGCTAGAACGAGTATTGACAGCATTGCCCCTTGCAGTGATTTCTGGTATAACAGGTTTGCCTGGAGGCACTTCTTTTAAACAGGCTGTAAGAGGAAAGGCCTGCAGGCTATAATTTGTATAGCTTTGTGTTACAGACAAAGGGGATAATGTTTGAAGTCACTTTTAAACAGAGCTAGCAAGTACCATGTTTCAAGCATTTGGATAACATTGCATGCAATGCTGCACCTACACAATATAAGGGGCAAAAGATAGCCATTGGGTTCTACCTAATCCCTTAATAAATCAAATCAGAATGTCCACGTACTCTCAAAAACACTGAAATAAATCCTATAGGGACGCAGTGATGTCAATGCTGCTTTTGAAAGTGCTGCGTGGATATATTTGAACTGTTGCCCATTTGTAACAAAAGGCATTATGTCTGCTTTTAAACAGGTGACCATAAGTCCTACATGCTGATTGGTTGCTACGGGTTACTGCTCCTGGGCAAACGTTGTGCCTTTTATTACATAACACATATATTATATATAGTAATGGGAGTAATAGTGTAAGACAGGAAAATAGTACAAACCATGAATTGCTTTCTAAATCATTGGCTGTTTCATTAAAAGCTCACATTATTGAGGCAATAGTCTTACACCTGATCTTAAATGGTGAAGGCAGAAGCTTCAGACAGAGTAAGATTTAATTGGCTGATTAGTATAAAGATGCCAGCTCCCCCTTAATAATATAGCCTGGGAAGTTTGTTTTTTTACAGACTACTGCTGGCATGCATTATACTGGCTGCATCTATAGAGCTCATATGGTCGGCCGAACATCAAATACATGTATGCTAACTCATAATCAATCAAGGTGCCCATTGGCCTTGACTTAATCATGTGTCATGTGAATTAATTACTAATGGGCCATGCATGATCCATTTGCAGTTTTAAATGGAAAATCTATCAACTCCGTCTTTTTAAAAGCAAACACCTATAAAATGTACATTCGGCAGGATTGATAATGGGCATTTGCTCATTAAAAATGTGAAGTCCGCCAAACGTTGCCATTTATCTACTTGTGGGGTGGATCATAACTTCTACCTTTGGTTGTGTTTAATATCCTGGCACCTATTCACCAAGAAAAAAGAGTAGAAGAACAAAGAACTAGAATAGTTGACACTGATAAGTTAAGTAATAAAAACCCTCATTTAAAAACTGCATTTTGTGTTCACTTGTGTTATCTTTGACTAATAGTTGAATGTGTTTGATGATCAGAAACATTTTGTGTGACAAACGTGCAGGAGAATGGGAAATCAGGAAGGGGGCAAATGGTTTTTCACACCACTGTAGTTTATGTATGTGAGTGTATAGATTGGTAGGTGTGGGTTGGGTGTGCTGGGTTTACTTGGATGGGTTGAACTTGATGGACACTGGTCTTTTTTCAACCCTATGTAACTATGTAACTATGTAACTTTGTATAAAGCCTCCAGTCCAATGTAAGTGCTGAATCAGTAGAAATGCTTATACCAGTTGTACCAAGGTGTTAGTTTGGACAATGCAGAAAGATACTGTTTATGAAGGGCTATCGCAGGAATAAGCCTCCATCGTTCTACCCTCTGTTAAACGTCAAGAATAGTGATGAGCTAATTTTTTCGGCAGGCATGGGTTTGCAGTGAACTTCCGCATTTTGCCATTGGCGAATTGTTTTGCGCAACTTCCATGAAAATTCGCTATGGAATAATTTGTTGCGTCAAAAAAAAGTAGCGGTCGCGTCAAATTGGTCGCAGTTGCATCAAAAAAAGATGCGAGCGGGCGACAAAAAAGTTGCGCGACAAATGTCTGCAAAGCGAAACAGGTTAAGGGACCAGGGGGCCTAAATTCAATCTCTGGTGAAATCAATGAAAAATGTAAATTATAATAATTAAAAAATTATTATTATTAGTAGTAGTAGCAGTAGTAGTATTATTAGTCATAATATTAATAATACTACTACTACTAATAATAATAATAATAGGAGTTAAGGGACAAGGGGTCCTAAATTCAATCTCTGGTGAAATTATTATTATTATTATTAGTACCTGTACAGGTATCGGACCCCTTATCCGGAAACCCGTTATCCAGAAAGCTCCGAATTACAGAAAGCCCGTCTCCCATAGACTCTATTTTAATCACATAATTCAGAATTTTAAAACTGATTTTCTTTTTCTCTGTAGTAATAAAACAGTACCTTGTAATTAATCCCAACTAAGATATAAATAATCCTTATTGGATGCAAAACAATCCTATTGGGGTTAATTCATGTTTTATTGATTTTTTAGCAGACTTAAGGTATGGAGATCCAAATTACGGAAAGACCCCTTATCCGGAATACCCTTGGTCCCGAGCATTCTGGATAATGGGTCCTATACCTGTAGTAGTAGTAGTACAGGTATCGGACCCCTTATCCAGAAACCCATTATCCAGAAAGCTCCGAATTACGGAAAGCCCGTCTCCCATAGACTCCATTTTAATCAAATAATTCAGAATTTTAAAACTGATTTCCCTTTTCTCTGTAATAATAAAACAGTACCTGTACTTGATCCCAACTAAGATATAATTACCCCTTATTGGGGGCAGAACAGCCCTATTGGGTTTATTTAATGGTTAAATGATTCCCTTTTCTCTGTTATAATAAAACAGTACCTGTACTTGATCCCAACTAAGATATAATTACCCCTTATTGGGGCAGAACAGTCCTATTGGGTTTATTTAATGGTTAAATGATTCCCTTTTCTCTGTAATAATAAAACAGTACCATGTAATTGATCCCAACTAAGATATAACTAATCCTTATTGGAGGCAAAACAATCCTATTGGGTTTAATTAATGTTTTATTGTTTTTTTAGTAGACTTAAGGTATGGAGATCCAAATTACGGAAAGACCTCTTATCCAGAATACCCTTGGTCCCGAGCATTCTGGATAACGGGTCCTATACCTGTATTAGTCATAATAATAATAATAATTTTTTGTGTGCAATACATTATAAATAAGTGTAAATATAAATTATATCAATCATATTAAAATATATATATATATATATATATATAAAGCAATCTCTGCTAAACCAGATAAATATATAAATTAGAATTATTATTAATATATTTTTGAAAAAATATTTAAACCTATGCATAATGATAACAATAGTAATAATAATGGCAATAAAATAATGATAATATATTTTGCAGAAATAATTAGATAACATTATTAGTATTATTTTTATTATTACCACCACATATTTATAAAGATAAGCTTATATACATGTTGATCAATTTCCTTTCTTTATTGAAGGAATATGCATACTTATCAATACACACAAAGAATATCTTTCTTTTCCAGCCCCAGGAAAAGCAATATACGGGCACCAAACTAATGCAAATATAAGTAATGCTTGAAAACACAGCAGAGCCTTTAATTATTGTCTTTTGCAATGCTTTGCAGCGCTCTCTAGGGACCTGCAACTAAGGATGATTAGAGTTCAGCAAGTGACAAAATTTATTTTCTTCCAATTTAAGTGCTGGATAATGCATTAAGGTTCCTAAGTAAAAAATTATATTCAGATAGTTCTAGGTCTCCTCTGAACACATATTAGCAGCTACTCTGTGTAACAGTGGGAAAAATGCATCTGTTGGGAAGTGATGGAGAATGGGAAGTATTTACTGAAAATGAATTTAAGAATAAGGGTATAGGACCAGTTATCCAGAATGCTCGGGACCAAGGGTATTCCGGATAAGGGGTCTTTTTGTAATTTGGATCTTCATACCTTAAGTCTGCTAAAAAATCAATAAAACATTAATTAAACCCAATAGGATTGTTTTGTATCCAATAAGGATTATTTATATTTTAGTTGGGATCAAGTACAGGTACTGTTTTATTATTACAGAGAAAGGGGAATCATTTAACCATTAAATAAACCCAATAGGGCTGTTCTGCCCCCAATAAGGGGTAATTATATCTTAGTTGGGATCAAGTACAGGTACTGTTTTATTATTACAGAGAAAAGGGAATCATTTATCCATTAAATAAACCCAATAGGGCTGTTCTGCCCCCAATAAGGGGTAATTATATCTTAGTTGTGATCAAGTACAGGTACTGTTTTATTATTACAGAGAAAAGGGAATCGTTTAACCATTAAATAAACCCAATAGGACTGTTCTGCCCCCTATAAGGGCTAATTATATCTTAGTTGGGATCAAGTACAGGTACTGTTTTATTATTACAGAGAAAAGGGAATCATTTAACCATTAAATAAACCCAATAGGGCTGTTCTGCCCCAATAAGGGGTAATTATATCTTAGTTGGGATCAAGTACCGGTACTGTTTTATTATTACAGAGAAAAGGGAATCATTTAACCATTAAATAAACCCAACAGGGCTGTTCTGCCCCCAATAAGGGGTAATTATATCTTAGTTGGGATCAAGTACAGGTACTGTTTTATTATTACAGAGAAAAAGGAAATCAGTTTTAAAATTCTAAATTATTTGATTAAAATGGAGTCTATGGGAGGCAGGCTTTCCGTAATTCGGAGCTTTCTGGATAACGGGTTTATGGATAAGGGATACCCGTATTAGAATTTAATGGATTTGTATTTTATTCTGGAGTTTGCTATAAAGATTAAAGAATATGCAAAAGAAATGGGGAAGTTTTTCTTATGGAAAATGTATTGGCCCAAAGACTGTATTTATTTGCTTGAAAAGGAATATTTCTTGTGTTTTATTGTGGATAGTAACTGTTTATGCCAAAAAAGAGAAAAGATTATCAGGAAGGTTGTAGTGAACATTTAGTTGCCCTTCACATTCTTAGGATCCCTACTGACCCAGGGCCCTTAACTCTTAGCTAGGAAGCAAGAAGTCCATGTAAAATTTGCCTGATGTAAAGGATTTGAGGGAAGGATCAATCAGCAACACGTGAGCCCATTTATTTCTATAATACTGACCTTAAGTCATTGATGCACTGGGGGCCTCTATGATGTTACTCTGATGCTCGCTAAAGTACAGATTTGACAGATTGTCATTTTGCGATGAACTGTTATTTACGCCAAATCCTCATTATTTTCTGATCTCTTTGTACCTAGTTCTAAAATGATGAGGTATGCTAATTAGCATAATAAGGGTTTCCTTGGGTAATTAGCTTCATGGAATCTGAGTGCAAGGAAAAGTCAGAGCAGGCAGGAGGTTGAGTTGAGCCCTAGCTAACAGGTGCACCACTTTATTCCAACCAGCCAATCAAACTCATCCTGAACTTCTTCCCTTCCTATGGCCCATTGCTTCAAAAATATCTTCATTCAAATATTAATAAATAGCAGTAGCAAAATGAATAAATACATCAAATATTGAAGAAAACGCATTTGCAATGAGAAACACTACTAGCCAAAAGGATTTGGATACAATTCTTGGACTGTTTGGTGGAGACAATTTAGTATACCTGGGCCCACCTTAATATGATATGGTTAAAGACTATTCAGGACAGTAAATGAGTATATATATATATATACTGTATATACTCGAGTATAAGCCTAGTTTTTCAGCACCCAAAATGTGCTGAAAAAGTCACCCTCGGCTTATACTCGAGTCGGGTGCCATGGGTCCCTCTAGACTAGCACTCTTTCTCCATTGTGTGCAAATTAGGCCACCTGCAACCAGACCCTCCAGTGCCCTGGCCTAGGCTCCCACTAGCAATACTTATTCCCCCTTACATCCCTCCGGGACCGGGTCTGCTGCCAGTTTGCCAATGTGCAATGAGCGTGGGGTAGTACTCATATTGTTTTTGTTGACCCTCTTCTCCGCTTACAGAGCTAGTTTTCTGTTTTTCTTTGAAATAAATAATGAATAACATATACCCCACTGATGCCTCAATTAATGTAGTTTTATTGGTATTTATTTTGATTATTAAAACTTAGCAGTAGCTGCTGCATTTCCCACCCTAGGCTTATACTCGAGTCAATAAGTTTTTCCAGTTTTCTTAGGTAAAATTAGGTACCTCGGCTTATATTCGGATCGGCTTATACTCGAGTATATACGGTAAGTATATATAATACACATTACCAGCTTCTCTGGCATTAACTTGGGTGTCAGGTTAAGCTTCTCCAGTTGGTGGTATAGTCACCATAAAAAACTCATGTAGCATTCCATTATTATTATATAATTATACATAGTAAATGTTTCATTAAGAATATTAGTGTAGTATTTCCATTTGTAAAATGTTGGTGTCATACATTGTTATCTATTTGAATTGTCAGTGGGCGTCAGTGTAACAAGAATAGCAGAGGAAACTTTCACTGCAAAGTGCGGTCTGACCACACAGACCCCTAACATTCAGTCCTTATAAATAAGAGATCCTGTAATCTCACCATAAAGGCCAAGAGAATAAAGAAAACTTTGCCTGATAGGTGAACCCTGGTTACCTTAGTGTTAACATAAAGATATCAGACTCAGCTGATAATTGTCTTTTCCCACAATTATTAACCTTAGATTCTGAGTGTACAAAGTGCAATTTTAGATGCAAGTTGCCATGTTTTTTTTTACCCATAATGCAACATTTTCCCTCCAGTATGAAAGTACTCTAATTGTTGCAATGTTGGTATATTTGGTAATTACACACGGACTAACCTTTTTTTTACCTGTAAATGGTTGGCAACATTATTTTACATTTTTGACCACTAAATGGTAGAGATGTAGCGAACTGTTCGCCGGCGAACAAATTCGCGCGAACATCGGGTGTTCACGTTCGCGCAAATTCGCGGACTTTTGCCGATGTTTGCCACTTTGGGTTCGCCGCGTTTTTTTTTGGCGCCGGGTTTTTTTGCCTTGGTTTTTCCGCCGCGTTTTTTCGCTTCATTTTATCGCCTAAGCATATACATAGGAATAGCTTGCGTTTTTTTTTTTGCGTTATTTTTTTGCGTTTTTTTGGCGTTTTTTTTACAAGTATTTTTCAGAGAAGTTTTTGCCCTTGATCCCCCTCCTGCATGCCACTGTCAAGGTCGGGGCACCCTTTAAACAACTTTAAAATCAGTTTTCTGGCCAGAAATGGCTTTTCTAGGTTTTAAAGTTCGCCTTCCCATTGAAGTCTATGGGGTTCGCAAAGTTTGTGAATATTCGCGAGTTTTGGCTAAAGTCCGCGAACGGGTTCGCGAACATTTTCGGCGATGTTCGTTACATCACTACTAAATGGTTCCCCCAAGACTGCAATATGCAAAAGACTATATGCAATACAGGATATGTGCTGCAATGTGCGCCAAAATGAAAATGTATAATAAAATCATGAATATTTATGTATACAGTATATATCATGCAAGGTAAGAGTGTAGCCCACAATGTAATAATGTCCATAAATCCTGCGCACACACAAGCACAATGGAGTGGAAGAACTGAAAAACACATTGGAGCATATTTACTGTTGATCATTATGGATCTATTGATTCCAGTCAATCCATAATGATCAAAAGAGGTTATTACCAATACGAGTGGATCAACCATATTTAAATGATTAGGGAATGATCTTCCCATATGGGGGTTTGATCTGGAAAGAAACTGAAAAGTATATTTGTCCATAGCCTACAGCACTATGTGATTCCGTACCTCAGACCTGCTGATTTTTTTTGGGGGGGGAGGTCTAAAGTATTGATCCCTAGGAATGCTCAGACAATGTTTAATTACTACGAAAATCAAATGGATAGGTATAAAACAATTACCTTTTAATCACTTTTATCTGCACAACCCCTACGAGAAAGCCCAAGCACTGGCCACAAGGAAGAAAAAAGAAAGAATGAAGTCAACAAACTAGGGGAACAAAATATGAAGGCCCTTGAGCTTTTCCATAATTAGGCTTGATCTATGAATCGGTTCTACTGATAGCAACCATCATCCAGAAGAACATCCTTTTTCACTCTAATAATAAAACAGTACCTGTACTTGATCCCAACTAAGATATAATTACCCCTTATTGGGGGCAGAACAGTCCTATTGGGTTTATTTAATGGTTAAATGATTCCCTTTTCTCTGTAATAATAAAACAGTACATGTACTTGATCCCAACTAAGATATAATTACCCCTTATTGGGGGCAGAACAGCCCTATTGGGTTTATTTAATGGTTAAATGACTCCCTTTTCTCTGTAATAATAAAACAGTACCTGTACTTGATCCCAACTAAGATATAATTACCCCTTATTGGGGGCAGAACAGCCCTATTGGGTTTATTTAATGGTTAAATGATTCCCTTTTCTCTGTAATAATAAAACAGTACCTGTACTTGATCCCAACTAAGATATAATTACCCCTTATTGGGTGCAGAACAGCCCTATTGGGTTTATTTCATGTTTAAATGATTCCCTTTTCTCTGTAATAATAAAACAGTACCTGTACTTGATCCCAACTAAGATATAATTACCCCTTATTGGGGGCAGAACAGCCCTATTGGGTTTATTTCATGTTTAAATGATTCCCTTTTCTCTGTAATAATAAAACAGTACCTGTACTTGATCCCAACTAAGATATAATTACCCCTTATTGGGGGCAGAACAGCCCTATTGGGTTTATTTCATGGTTAAATGATTCCCTTTTCTCTGTAATAATAAAACAGTACCTGTACTTGATCCCAACTAAGATATAATTACCCCTTATTGGGGGCAGAACAGCCCTATTGGGTTTATTTCATGGTTAAATGATTCCCTTTTCTCTGTAATAATAAAACAGTACCTGTACTTGATCCCAACTAAGATATAATTACCCCTTATTGGGGGCAGAACAGCCCTATTGGGTTTATTTAATGGTTAAATGATTCCCTTTTCTCTGTAATAATAAAACAGTACCTGTACTTGATCCCAACTAAGATATAATTAATCCTTTAGAAGCCAAAACAATCCTATTGGGTTTAATTACTGTTTAAATAATTTTATTACCAGACTTAAGGTAGCAGATCCGAATTATGGAAAGACCCCTCATCTGGAAAACCCCAGGTCCCGAGCTTTCTGGATAACGTGTCCCATACCTGTATGGTTTATATATACATATACATATATACAGCTTTTTTTTTTTACTCTTACCACACAAGTTTTTCTTATGCGTGCAACTTTTTTCCCTTACTACATTAAAGTAAATGGCAATTTTTCTCAGCAAATTTATTGTCATTGGGAATTTTGCTGCAGTTTTGCAGAAAAATTCGGCAATGGTGAAATACTGAATTTCACTGGGAATCCATGTCTGGCAAAAAAAAAAATCACTTATCACTAGTCATAGGTAGGTGCAAAATATAGAGTCCCCTGTGTCCCAATCACAGCAATAGGTGCAACAAGCCAACTGGCAATAGATACCAACAAAATCTGTTTATCCCTTAATGTACTCATTTAATTGAATAAGTGATTAAAGTGTAAGGAAATGGTTGCACGCCCTAATTGAAACTAAGGCCTTCAATCTGTTGTCTTTAAAGAGAAAGGAGAATGCATTAACCTGAGCACAGATTTGGCCTTCAGAAAGGATCCTTGGAAGAAAATATCATGAAGGCACATATGGCTACTATATTAGCGGAGGACCGAAAGAAAAGGATATTAAAAAGAGATAAAGAGAAAACAGTTGAGTTATGCCGGTCTAATCCCTCTGAATTCTGCAAGGGGTATTTATAACCCAAATTATTTGCACAGAGGTGAACGTGCAACCGCCTCTCACAAATTAAAACTTTACTTCAGATGCGTCCTCAATTGTTATGTAGATTAAATAATAACACAATGGAGAGCAAATGATGTTCCCTTTGTTTATCACCTCATATAAATGAATACACCGAGGTGCTAAAAATATGTCAGGATTATTAGCATTTATCCTTGTTTATTAATATGCATATGTCTCCATAGACAGAATGCGGAGAAAAGACCATTACCATTTATTTGGAATCTTAACAATGCAGCGCGCTCCGTTCCCTGAAATAAAGAGCAGAAACGGGCAGCATTAAATGGCTCTGAGGGATCTATGGAATTTCTTGAGGCAATACCTGCTTATGTAAACACACATCAAATGACCAACGCAGTGTACAAACTGCTTGTTTAGGCTTTTTTAAATATGACTATCACACGTTTAAATGTCACGCTGGGATTTCGTTAACTAAGGAAGCAGCTTCTTAAAATATAGACTTTATTAGTCTGAAATTTACCAAATGCAAAAGAGAAATGGGAAAAAAAATCTGTCAACTTTTATTTATTTGCCGTATAAATATAAGCAATTTAGTCCTACCCCAAAATACAAGCTGATTAGACGAGTTGGACAGTAGTCAATTCATTGTGCATAGGAATGGCTCATTAAAAAAGGACCCTGATTGGACAGTGCGCAAAATGAATTTACAATGTCACTCAGAGATGTTGCAGGACTAATGAGGAAGGGATATAGAGCGCGGGGCTGCGGGTAACCGTACAGAGCATTCATCCCCTCAGCTGGTAGAGCCTGTGAGACTGAGGTGCCTCTCATTATGGATCTGTCTCTGGAGCTTTCTTTAATATTTTAATAAATAACAACATCAGCCCAACAAGAAATTAATGAATAGTATCATTAATAATGAGCTGGAGTCTTGTAGTGATAGGACAGAAATTAAATTGAACCACTGTGGTGCTATCTCAGGAGACCTGGGATTTTTTCCAGCGGCAAGCGCGGCCAGAGAATGAAGCAGCCCCGCAGCTCGGTGCCAGCAGCTTTTACAACAGGTTGGGAGTAATAAAAGAGGATTTTCTGCACGATAAAGTTAAGCCCTGAAAAATCTGCTTGTGTAGATCGGCGTGAAAAGTACTGCCAAATGAGATCCTTAATTAAACTTTAATCAAGACAAAGCACTTTATTTCTTTACAAGGTGTAGCACCAGGATGGTCATATTTCCAGCATTTTTCTTTAAAAAATATTATCAATCGCACATTTTGTAATACAATAAATCAAAAACACACCGGGGATTTAGAAAGAAAAATCATAAATTAATTAAAAATTAAGAAATTAGTATGTTTTTGTGTTGTTTTCAGAAACAAACATAACAACATAACATTCCCTCAGTATCTCCATTGTTTACTTCATCGTGTATGTTTTTCTTTCTCCACCGTGAGTGGTTTTCCGCACTGGAGGTGCCTAAACTTTTAATGCCCTATCAGAAAGTCAAAAAGAAATGTTCTTGTGACCATGGGGTTCCAACAACTTTAGTTGAAGAGAACTTCCTGCTGGTAACCAGAATGGAATTATCTGTGGCTAAAACTGACACAATGACCCCTATACAGAAAGCGAAGGCATGGATAAAAATCTAGCCTGAATGCTGATTAGAGCAAAATTTTGTGTGAACACCTATCCTTGGAACTGCATTTGGATAACACATACAACAATGCCTTTATGTATCTATCCGTAATCTTCTCATGAGGTAAGAGGCCCACATTTTGGATTATAAAGGGAGCTTTAAAGCCAAAAAGCTGAAACTATTGCAGAGGTTGAAATGTATGATTGTTTACCTTAAATTCATGCTTCCCAAACTGTGGGCTCCAAGCCCCCTGATTGGGAAGGGTTTGAGTAGTAGCAATGGTTGCTCAGCCTGAAGGCCATTTGGAGGACTTGGGAAGAATGGACATTTGCTTTCCTAGATACACCTGAAATCCCAGCGTGAAGGTCAGTTACATACAAAATTGGAGGGAATATAAGTATTTGATCTCTTGAAATTATGACTGAATGACTAATAACTGACATTTTCCTGCATCTATACTCATTTCATCAGCTGAAGGGGACCATGAAAAGAGGTTGAACCTTCAAAGGAGGCATTGGACAAAGGCTGGACTTAAAATGAAAAAGTTCATGTTATCTGACACGCTATGGTGACGCTGCTTTATTAAATATTCCAGAATATGTCTTCCAAAGTGCATTGCCATGTTCATAATTTCAGGTTCTGTGATTGCCTTGTTCTCAGGTTATGTAGAAGAAGTAGATAGAGGCAATTTTAGATGTTTAACTGCCTGTGGCATGCAACGATACAACAGAACCCCCATTTTAAGTTTTTCAGGGGACCTGTAGTCCCTGTACTAATTAAAAAGCAGGATAGAAAATGAAATCAATCAGAAATCACAATAAATATTAAAATTAAGACCAGTTATATTAAGTCTGTCTTCAACATTCTACTGTTTAATTGAAATTTGTCCTTTCTCTGTATGGAGTATATGTAGGGCCAACAATATGATTTCTTTAACCTTTTTACTATTTTGAGTAAATGCACAATGTCCTGTCCCGGCTCAGCTCTTGTTTATTTAGTTGATGAAGTCCCATTTGCTTGCCTTCTGTAGTGCAAGGCTGTAAGCTACGTCGGTGCTTGGTGGCTACAGGGCTCTGTGGTTAGTGCCTTGTAGTTCTGGAATCTTGAGTTTAACCATCCTAGTTATGTATCTGTATGTTACCCCATGTCTGCATTGGTTTCCTTCCACACTCTAAAAATATACAGGAATGTTAGCTGGCATCTAATAAAATTAAACCTAATGTATTATGTAATAGGGATCTTAAGGTGGCCATACACTGAAAGATTTGCTTGCTTGGCGAGGTCGCCAAACAAGCAAATCTTTTCCCCAATATGTTCACCTTGGGTTTTGAGTGGGTAATATTGTGCTAATGTGATCATTTGGCCTTAGGTCCAAATTATGGCATTACAATGTAGGGCAGTGATCCCCAACCACTGGCTCGTCAGTAACATGTTGCTCACCAACCCCTTGGACGTTGCTCCCAGTGGCCTCAAAACAGGGGCTAATTTTTGACTTTCTGGTAAGGAGGCAAGTTGTGATTGCATAAAAACCAAGTATAACGCCAAACAGAATCTCCTGTAGGCTGCCAGTCCACATAGGGGCTATTAAGTAGCCAATTATAGCTCTTATTGGCACCTGCAGGAACCATTCTCATGCTTGTGTTGCTCCCCAACACTTTTTCCATTTAAATGTGGCTCACAAGTATTAAAGGTTGGGGATCCCTGATGTAGGGTATATGAAATGTCAGAACGAGGACCACATCAATGAGCCGATGCAGTCCTCGATTCGACTAAAAAATCAAACCTGTCTGATCGACATCTGGCTGATTTAGGGCCAGATTGGGTCAGGTAGGGCCACTGGGGATCCCCATACATAGGCAGATAAAGGACTCGAATCAGCAGTTGAATCTGCCCATGTATGGCCACCCTTAGCTCCACTGGGGCAGGGAATGATATGGGCAATGACTATCAATTTCTGCAAAGCACAGTGTAAATGCATCGGTTGCTAGTGATGAGGGATTCTGACCCGTTACGCTTCGCTGAAAAATTCACAAAACTCGACGACCGCACTACTTTTTTGGCGCTTGCGACTTTTTTTTACACGACTGCCAACTTTTTTGATGCAACCGTTATGTATTTGACACAGCTTTTTAGACGCGACCACAATTTTTTCCGACGCGACCACAACTTTTTCCTCACTCTGCAAATTTTTGTGGTTGTTTCGCCAATGGCGAAATGCGGAGTCTTGCAGCGAATCCCAAAAAATGTTGCTCATCATTAATCGGTGCTATTTAAATAATGGATACTAATCATTTCTTGCCTTTTCATTCTATATGTATTTGTAAATGACTGCTGTAGCCGCTAAGGAGACATGATTATTTCTCTATTTCTTGAGTAAATGACTTCATTAATTAAACATTTAAATCTCTATACCATTAAGCTTCCATGGCTTTCATGTTTTACCAACACAAACTCAAATTAAGCAAATGCAAAACCATAAAACAGAGATGTTTTCGCCCTGTCATTGCGCGTAATAATATCTGAATGGAACTGGCAGATCTTTTTCATCATAGGCCTCCTAGGAATTAAGATCCATTCAAAATATTTTTTTTTCCTGTAGGGGATTTCATCATTATTATATGGGGGTTAAATTAGTAATGCTTGTCCACCTCCTGCCTCATCATGAAAAAAAAACAAGCTATGGCATTAGGATTAGCTTTGTTATGGACTCAGGGAGGACTGCTTGCTGTGTTTAGCACTATCCATTCAGCACACAATGATACTGACAGGAGGGTCAATGATCAAGTTGGGGACCATATGGTGAGGGTGGATTTTCATAGTTCAAAGGCCAAGGCAATCAAATGGGAAATCTTAACGTCTACAAATCTAGGAGCTTCGCAGGAATTAAAACACAATTTTGGGCACATGGCTTCCACTTTTTTTGTGAGAGCTGATCCTTTGAAACGGCTTCCCTGCAGAGCTCAATAAAGATGACTCCATTGTGGAACCCTCTGAAGCCGACTTCTAGGAAAACAACTTGGCATGTATCAATATACAATATATATACATACAGATAGGGGTATGTGCCTGCACAGTGTGAGCTTGGGAGACAGTATGAGAGCAAAGTACTCATAGAAATAGTTACAGTACTTTTTTAATTCTCGTGGTTTTATTTATTTTCTAGCCCTTCCTCTTAGACAAATGTCTATTTATTGATGAAAAATGTTGAAAAGTATCTTAAATGCAAAGGAATAAGGGGCTTGTAGATTGTAAGCTCTTTTGGGCAGGGCTCTCTTCACCTCTTGTATCGGTTACTGATTGCTTTATATGTTACTCTGTATGTCCAATGTATGTAACCCACTTATTGTACAGCGCTGCGGGATATGTTGGCGCTTTATAAATAAATGTTAATAATAATAATAGTTTTACTTAATATGGAACTAAAATATCCATATCCATATTTAAGAAAGACTTTGGTACTTTTCAGCAAAGCAGGTATGGGACCTGTTATCCAGAATGCTAGGACCTGGGGTTTTCTGGATAAGGGATTTTTCTGTAATTTGGATCTCCTAACTTAAGGCTACTAAAAAAATCACTGAAACATTAAATAAACCCAATAGGACTGTTCTGCCCCCAATAAGGGGTAATTATATCTTAGTTGGGATCAAGTACAGGTACTGTTTTATTATTACAGAGAAAAGGGAATCATTTAACCATGAAAAAAACCCAATAGGGCTGTTCTGCCCCCAATAAGGGGTAATTATATCTTAGTTGGGATCAAGTACAGGTACTGTTTTATTATTACAGAGAAAAGGGAATAATTTAACCATTAAACAAACTGTTTTATTAATACAGAGAAACAGGAAATAATTATTAAAAGTCTGAATTATTTGCTTACCGTATATACTCGAGTATAAGCCGATCCGAATATAAGCCGAGGTACCAAATTTTACCTAAGAATACTGGAAAAACTTATTGACTCGAGTATAAGCCTAGGGTGGGAAATGCAGCAGCTACTGCTAAGTGTCAATAATCAAAATAAATAACAATAAAATGACATTAATTGAGGCATCAGTGGGGTATATGTTTTTAAATATTTATTTCAAAGAAAAACAGTAAATTAGCTCTGTAAGTGGAGAAGAGGGTCAACAAAAACAATATGGTATCAACAATGATACCTTAAGAGTACTACCCCCCTTAGCTCAATCAGCAACCCAGCTAAAACACAAAGTTAAAATCATTCAAAACTATATATAGATTATATAGAATATAAAGTGCAATGTCTAGTGCAGAATGGGACAGGTGAGAACGGTAGATGAAGATGAATTTGGGAGCGGACCAGGGCACTGGAGGATCTGGTTGCGGGTGGCCTAATTTGCACACAAAGGACAGAGGGTGCTAGTCTGGAGGGACCCATGGCACCTGACTCGAGTATAAGCCGAGGGTGACTTTTTGAACACATTTTGGGTGCTGAAAAACTAGGCTTATACTCGAGTATATACAGTATATTGTCTGTGTGGATGGCCTTCCCATAATTTGGAATTTCTTGGATAATGGATTTCTGGATAATGAATAACTGTATATAAAATTGTCCAGAATGCATTTGATTGCCTGGAGAAGTTGAATTCACTTCTACACATTACAATGCTGCGCTGAGATCTAAAGGTAGCCATACATGGTAAGATCTGCTTGTTTGGCAAGGTTGCCAAATGAGCGAATCTTCCCCCGATATGCCCACCTAGGGTGGGCTATATCGAGCTAATTTGATCTAATCAAACCGGCAGGCATAGGCACCATTTGATATCATGCCAAACTATCAAATCAAACTTCCAGGCATAGGCAGGTAGGCCTGTCAGGGGTGCCCATACCCAGGGAGATAAGCTGCCAAAACGGTCTAAAGGAACTGAATCGGCAGCTAAAATCTGCCCATGTATGTCCCCCTTAACACTTCAACAAATGAATAAACCCAGAGCATTAACGAACACTGCATTAAAGTGAATGCAATGTAAGTTAATGAGGCTTAATTTTTCGAACCATTTTCCATGAGAATATAAATGTGTAGCCAAACCTAAAATGACTGGTGAATCAGCCCTGTTTATTTTTTATACCATTAAAAAAGTAAATAAAGAGGTACAGTTAATGGTTTTTGTTGCACAAATACCCACCTTACACATATTTATTAATGAACTTTGCAAATATTGGCAATAGCTTTGTACCGGCCAATATACCGTTCATAGAATTAAAAATTCAAGCCGAGGCTGTGAGAGTTATTGAGTGCTATTTATTATCATTTTAAACCCAGCAAAACACTGAGTGACTGGTGATTATAGCTGCTGCCAGGACATAGCTTTGATTTCTTATCTCAAGCAGTCATTTCTTTCTAACCATGACAGTACTTGTTTATAAGAAGAAAATAACATCAGAAGCATGTGATGCCAGCAGGTTTTTCCCTTGCACATTTGCTATATAAATCATTTCCATCTATGGGAATTAAGTTATTAAATGAACAGTAAACATGAAAAACTATAATATATTTATAAATATATATATATATATTCCTCCACCCACCATTTATTCTATATTTAATCAGAATAAACCATTGAATGTGTAATATATCCCCCTAGTATTTTCAAGTCTGAGGTTCTCTCCTCGTTCATTTCATTCTGCAAGTCCCTTTTGGTGCCTGGAAGCGCAGGCAGTTTCTCCATAATAAAAACTGGATTAGCATGTATCAGGAAAAGGAACCACCAGCTGTCACTTTGAAATCAGATGGCTCTGCCCTGTGTTTGTGATGATAATGTATAAACTAATAACGGACAGGCTGCTTCACTCCGTGGGTCTAATAGGGGACGGGGAAAGGGTGTGTGTCAGAAAACTTTATCAAAGCTCCTTATTATTCTCACACCCTACTCTTAGGGGCACATTTACTAGCCCACGAATCCGAATCCGAATTGGAAAAATTCCGATTGGAAAACGAACATTTTGCGACTTTTTCGTATTTTTGCGATTTTTTTCGGCGCCTTTACGACTTTTCGGAAATTGTCGCGACTTTTTCGTTACCAATACGATTTGCGCGAAAATACGCGAGTTTTTCGTAGCCATTACGATGCGCTCGTATCTTGTCGCGACTTTTCCGTATTGAGCGCTCGTAAGCGGCGAAAGCTTAGCATGATTTTGGAAGCCTCCCATAGGACTCAATGGCACCCTGCAGCTCCAACCTGGCCCAAGGAAAGTCTCCCATAGGGCTCAATGGCACTCTGCAGCTCCAACCCGGCCCAAGGAAAGTCTCCCATAGGGCTCAATGGGACTCTGCAGCTCCAACCTGGCCCAAGGAAAGTCTCCCATAGGACTCAATGGCACTCTGCAGCTCCAACCTGGCCCAAGGAAAGTCTCCCATAGGGCTCAATGGCACTCTGCAGCTCCAACCCGGCCCAAGGAAAGTCTCCCATAGGGCTCAATGGCACTCTGCAGCTCCAACCCGGCCCAAGGAAAGTCTCCCATAGGGCTCAATGGCACTCTGCAGCTCCAACCCGGCCCAAGGAAAGTCTCCCATAGGGCTCAATGGCACTCTGCAGCTCCAACCCGGCCCAAGGAAAGTCTCCCATAGGGCTCAATGGCACCCTGCAGCTCCAACCTGGCCCAAGGAAAGTCTCCCATAGGGCTCAATGGCACCCTGCAGCTCCAACCCGGCCCAAGGAAAGCCTCCCATAGGGCTCAATGGCACTCTGCAGCTCCAACCCGGCCCAAGGAAAGTCTCCCATAGGGCTCAATGGCACTCTGCAGCTCCAACCTGGCCCAAGGAAAGTCTCCCATAGGGCTCAATGGCACTCTGCAGCTCCAACCCGGCCCAAGGAAAGTCTCCCATAGGGCTCAATGGCACTCTGCAGCTCCAACCCGGCCCAAGGAAAGTCTCCCATAGGGCTCAATGGCACTCTGCAGCTCCAACCCGGCCCAAGGAAAGCCTCCCATAGGGCTCAATGGCACTCTGCAGCTCCAACCCGGCCCAAGGAAAGTCTCCCATAGGGCTCAATGGCACTCTGCAGCTCCAACCCGGCCCAAGGAAAGCCTCCCATAGGGCTCAATGGCACTCTGCAGCTCCAACCCGGCCCAAGGAAAGCCTCCCATAGGGCTCAATGGCACTCTGCAGCTCCAACCCGGCCCAAGGAAAGTCTCCCATAGGGCTCAATGGCACTCTGCAGCTCCAACCCGGCCCAAGGAAAGTCTCCCATAGGACTCAATGGCACCCTGCAGCTCCAACCTGGCCCAAGGAAAGTCACCATACTGAAGCTTGAATGAATCCGAATCTTTCATACTCGGCACGAAGGCTACGAAAAAGTTGCGACTTTTCGCGCAAGTAGTAACGCTACGAAAAAAATTGCCAGATTTTGCACAACATTCGGAATGGCAACGAAAAAGTCGCGACAATTTTTCCGAAAAATTGCCAAATACCGATCATATATAGGCATTATGGTTGAACTTGATGGACGTATGTCTTTTTTCAACCCAACTTACTATGTTACTATGTTACTATGTATTATGAAAAAAAACCCAATCGAACGCATTCGGCCCGTTCATGAGTAAGTAAATGTGCCCCTTAGGGTTTATCAACACGTGACTTAAAATTTTTGCCACAATTTTTTAATTTTGCAGAAATTTGAAACTAGAATGTTAGTATTTATTAAGCACAAATTTTTTAAAAAAAAATTAGTATGCAAAACTACGGCATCTAAAACCAGTCAATAGGAGTTTTTGTAAAACTGTGAATTTATTTGAAGTAGAAATAAAGTCTCACAAATTTGAATTTTGGTATACAAACCTCCTAGGGGAAGATTCATCAACATTCAGATTTTCGTGGTTTTTTGAAACCGACTAAACCTATAACCACAAAAACCATGAATATCTAGTCATTTATTAAAAGATCCAAACTGAAAAAGCACAAACGAAAAAAAGACAGGAAAAAAAACGTGAAAACTGTTCGTATTGTAACACAGTGTTCTTGACAGCTTTTATGTGGCTTATTTTTACTTTCGGATTTGTAGTGACGCATAGTGATGAGCAAATCTGTTTTTTTGTCGCACGACATTTTCGCTGTTTCCCGAATTTTTCGCCGTTTCGCGGATCTTTTGAAAGATTCACGAATTTTCCGCCGAAGCGAAACGGCGAAAAATTCGGGAAACAGCGAAAATGTCGTGCGACAAAAAAATTGTCGCCCGTGGCTATCATTTTGTCGCGCGACTATTATTTTGTCACCAGCGGCTATTATTTTGTCACGTGGCTATTGTTTCGTCACCCGCAGCTATTGTTTCGTCGCCAGCGACTATTATTTTGTTGTGCGGCTATTGTTCTGTCGCACGGCTATTATTTCTTCGCCCACGGCTATTATTTTGTCGCGCGGCTATTGTTTCATCGCCCGCGGCTACTGTTTTGTTGCGCGGCTATTATTTCGTCGGCCGCGGCTATTATTTTGTCGCGCGGCTATTGTTTCGTCGCCCGCGGCTATTATTTTGTCTCGCGGTTATTATTTTGTCGTCCGCGACTATTCTTTTTTTACACCGGCGACAATTTTTGGACGTGTGCCGAATTTTTTCGCTGCAAATTTTTTCATCCGTTTCGCGAAACAATCCGCCAATGGCGAAACGCGGAAATTCGCCGCGAATCCATGCCTGGCAAAACTTTTCGCCCATCACTAGTGACGCATAATAAATGTGAAAAAATCAAGTTTGTCTCAAACTTGTATTTTAAACCATACGCTTTCCATAAAGTATATTGTGTTAAGGAATTTAAACAAATATTATGGATGTGGTAGTTTTGTCTGCATTTTAGTAATGCTAGGGGTCATTTACTACCGAAGGGCCATGTTTTTGCACTTGCAGAATTCCCGCAGGTCACTGAGCTCCATTTGGAAGTGCAGACACCTATGCTTTCCCTATGAATACAACACTGCCTGCATTGGCAGCAGTGTATTTTATGATGGGTGGGTTCCGCTCTCCGGAATCAAAGGGCTCACTTTAATGGGCAATAGTAGTGATGAGCAAATATGTCCCGTTTTGCAGCACCAAAAAATTTGTGAAACGCAAGGAAAATTAGAGAAATGGCGAAAAATCCATTAAACACGTTTGCCGCACATATTTTTTGTCGCATTCGGCTTTTTTTTTTTTTTTTTTTGGTGAGAACGCAACTTTTTTTGACGCACAACGAATTTTTTTTTTTATGCTGAAGTTTCGAGAAACAATTCGCCAATGGGGAAATGCGGAAATATGGTACTGGTTTAGTTTCCGCTGACAACACACATTTTTTACATTTGGCCTGTTCCTTGGGGTAGATTTATCCGAGACTGAATGGAGAATGAGGAAACCTGCATGGTTTCTAACCCATTAAGAAAAACATTGACTCCAGTTTATCCATTTCCAAAATTTTTCATGATTTTGCCTGTTTTACCTATTCCTTCTTATTATTTGGGGGCATCTCCCAGAAATCCACAGCCCCTCCACTTATATTTGAAAGTAGTTCAACTCCTTTATATTATTGATGAGCGAATTTTTTCACCAGGCATGGATTTGCAGCGTATTTCCGCATTTTGCCATTGGCAAATTGTTTTGCGAAACTTCAGCAAAAATCTGTCACAAAAAAATTTGTTGTGCGTCAAAAAAAAGTCACGGTCGCATCAAAAAATAGGCGCGGTCACGTCAAACATAGGCGTGGTTGCAGCAAAAAAAATTGTGTGCAAAACGCGTTTCGTGGATTTTTCACTGTTTTACAAATTTTTAAATGGGACAGATTCGCTCATCACTAGAGATGTAGCGAACTGTTCGCCGGCGAACTAATTCGCGCGAACATCGGGTGTTCGCGTTCGCGCAAATTCGCGGACTTTTGCTGATGTTCGCCACTTTGGGTTCGCCTTCGTTTTTTTTTGGCGCCGCGTTTTTTCGCCTTGGTTTTTCCACCGCGTTTTTTCGCTTCGTTTTATCGCCTATGCATATACATAGGAATAGCTTGCGGTTTTTTTTTTGGCGTTATTTTTTTGCGTTATTTTTTTGCGGTTTTTTTTTTTGGCGCTTTTTTTGGCGTTTTTTTTACAAGTATTTTTCAGAGAAGTTTTTGCCCTTGATCCCCCTCCTGCATGCCACTGTCCAGGTGGTGGCACCCTATAAACAACTTTAAAATCAGTTTTCTGGCCAGAAATGGCTTTTCTAGGTTTTAAAGTTTGCCTTCCCATTGAAGTCTATGGGGTTCGCAAAGTTCGCGAATATTCGCGAGTTTTGGCGAAAGTCCGCGAATGGGTTCGCGAACATTTTTGCGCGGGTTCGCTACATCCCTACTCATCACTACTTGGTATACATTTTAAGCAGCTTTACCTAAAGGTTGTGTATTACAGCAATGGGATCTCTTATTTATAAACCCACTATCCAAAAACCCCATTCCGGATAATAGATCCCATGCTTTTATAATAATCAAATCCTTTTTTCCAATGTACAGTGCCAAATATGACCCTATTAGTGATGAGCGAATCTGTCCCGTTTTGCTTCGCCATAAAATTCACAAAACGGCAAGAAAATTCAAGAAACGGCAAAAAAATTGCGAAACGCATTTGGCACGTCCAGATTTGACGCGACTGCGCCCTTTTTTGATGTGACTGTGCCCGATTTGACACGTCCGAGCCCTTTTTGACGTGACCATGCCCAATTTGCCGAATTTTTTTGTGGCAAATATTCACAGAAGTTTCGCAAAACAATTGGCCAATGGAGAAATGCGGAAATTTGCTGCAAATCCCTGCCTGCCAAAAAAATTCGCTCATCACCAGACCCTATAAGAAATTTTAGGACCCCCTATTCCTCATATATGTTCAACATAAACGACCTACGTGAAAATTCATTCTAATCATTTTGTGCATAGATTAAATATGCATTTTTTTAACCAGAATAAAACCGCCGTTATTAGCGAGTCTCCGCATCCCTCAAAACGCTGAATCATCGCGCAATAATCAATTATTAGGGTTGGAAAAGGAAGATTTTGGAATCATCTTTTAAGCCATTTTCGAGGCAATTTACTATGCTTCACCTGTTCCTAAAGGAAGAGTCACAAAAAGCCAACTGGACTGCGTAACTGTAAATGTTAATACTGTAATAAACTTCCGAATTGACATTCCCTTGGCAGGGATAAAAAAGACATTTCCACCGATTCCCTTATAAAATATTAAACTAGTATTTTTTTTCTCGTCTTTAAAATATGTTACATTTTATATATACATATCTTTTGACATATATTGCTCTGTATCGAGCCACGGGAAATTGTGCGTTAAAGACCCGGCGAGGGGGGGGAGAAAAAAAAAACGGTCTATCATAATTATTGAAACCCTTATATATTACAATGGCTGTAAGTCACCGTTTTATTTTTCAGCCGATGCACAAAGAGGGGGGAAAGTGTAGAATTAGACTGTATTAGCCTGCCTTTGATATTTATCAAGTTGAAATTTCAATTAGTCAGACTTTTCTAAGACCAATGCTCGAGATATATTATTCATGTTGCCTTTCTTCCTGTGTTTCCTTGACAACTTCCTAAGTAAGAAATCAGGAAAAAAAAAGGGACCATGCACATATGCATTTGGCGCAATTATAGGAGGTATCAAAAAGAAGAGCTTAAAAATTACTTTTAGTAACAAGCGAATCTTGAAGCATTAAATTTAGAATAGTGCTCACTTTAAGTCATCAAACGGTCTTTGAGTTAGGCGGCCATTCTGTTCATTCTTTTTTTTTTTTTTTTTCCAAGCTAGGAAATTTCTATTGAAGCTTCTAATTCCTCATAATTCTCTACTGACACATGCTGGGCTTTTGAAACACGTGCTATGTGGCAAGAATAAGTGTAGCGAGAGGCAAAGAAAAGTCATTAAAGGAGAGTTTCTACTTCCCAGCAACCATAGCATATAAAGATATCATATATACCCCCAGACAATGTAGGTCTCTATAAAAATATATTGCATAAACAAGCCCATCTGTAAAACCCTGCTTTATCTAAATAACCATTTTCATAAAAATATACTTTTTTAGTACAGGTATCGGACCCCTTATCCGGAAACCCGTTATCCAGAAAGTTCCGAATTACGGAAAGCCTGTCTCCCATAGACTCCATTATAAGCAAATAATTCAGAATTTTAAAACTGATTTGCTTTTTCTATGTAGAAATAAAACTGTACCTTGTAATGGATCCCAATTAAGATATAAATAATCCTTATTGGATGCAAAACAATCCTATTGGGTTTAATTAATGTTTTATTGATTTTTTAGTAGACTTAAGTTATTGAGATCCAAATAACGGAAAGACCCCTTATCCGGAATACCTTTGGTCCCGAGCATTCTGGATAATGGGTCCTATACCTGTAGTAATCCTAAATAGAAAACTGCAATTTTAAGAATTAAGGACCGCCCCCTGGGATCATAGGATTCACAGTGCACACAAACAAGCCAAGGCACACATACATGCTAGGCCCCATCAGCCAATAAATGGGCAGAGTTCTGCCTTTTGCTCCCACACTACTTCCTGTTACAGTCAGAGCTGCATTATTTCCTGTCAGCTGATCTCTGAGGGAGCACTCAGACCATCACTAAATGGCGGCTCAAGGGAAAGGATGTAAAAGGACAATATTTACTGATATATATATATTCCACTTTGGCAAGATTCTTTAATAGGTTACTGAACATAATATAAACTATGGGGCACATTTACTTATCCACGAACGTTCCGAGCATTCGTTCAATCGGTATTTTCTGCGACTTTTTCTTACCTCGCGTGAGTTTTTCGACGCGAAAAAATCAGATCATTTTGCCGCTGTTTACAATCGTACGGTATGAAAATTTCTTGACTTTCAGATCGTCAATACGATATTATCGTGACTAATACGATTTTTCCGTAAGCATTTTCATGATATTTGCGATCTTCAGAAATTTTCGTTTCCAATCCCAGTTTGTCCCATTTGGGATAAATCTGTTGGTTAAGTATTCATTCTGGGGGTATAGTTTTCCTTTAATCATAGATCAGTATGACTATAATGTTTTTTCCCCTTTTATTTAACACAATTGTTTAGGATTTTAGCTAATGGGTCACATTAGCAAATTTGACAAATTTTTCAATGAAACGGGACTGATTCGCTCATCACTAGTGGTAGCAGAAGGGTTAATGAGAGTTTTTTAGATAATTTCAGGCACAGGTCAGGGGTGGCAGTGACCAGGATAGTCAGAACAGGATAGCAAAGTCAAAAACCGATAAATTAGACCAGGAAAGGAATTTAGAACACACCCAGGCACTTGCAGAAAAAGTCCTATATTCTGGCATTGAACCCAGGTCTCTGGCATCTTTTTATTTTTAATGTTTACACCAAAACACATCACAATGACATAGCATCATGGCCATGGACGCTGCCATCTTGGAAGTACTGTACTCCTGACAATATTTAGGCATGGCATACAATAAAAGAAGGCCAGATATGCCACAAACAACATTTAGTCATTGATACCCATATTTTTCGGGATCAAATACATAAGTATTAATCTGTGGGCAAGGGATAAGCCGCAAGAGAATAACATAACTGCAGTTATCTAAGAAGTACAAAGGTACAGACATTTTAAAAGGACAGGTTTTTCTCCAAGTATTTGACTATAACACTCCAGTAGTTTTTGAGTGGAGGACATCCCTTTGGCAGATGGCCTTGCCACTTAGTACACTTGGTAGCTACTTGGTAACCACTCACCCCCTTAATCATCACAGGAGTAGAGATGAGCGAATTTTGTTCACCAGGCATAGATTCGCAGTGAATTTCCACATTTCGCAATTGGCGAATTGTTTTGCGAAACTTCCGAGAAAATTCGCCACTGAAAAATTCATTGCGTCAAAAAAAGTCGCGGTTGCGTCAAGATGGATGCGGCTGCCAAAAAAAGACATGGGCGACAAAAATCACGCAACAAAAACGTTTCGCAAATTTTTCACTGTTTTCGCAAATTTTGCTGTTGTTTCGCAAATTTTTAGGAGAAGCGAAATGGGACAGATTCGCTCATCACTACACAGGAGGGATATATATGCAGTGGACAAACTTGATATAGATAGATAAAGCTATCATTTACCAATGTCGGTGCTAATGACTTTCATATGGAAAACAATGTAAATTAGTAGCATATATAGAAGGGTATGTTTTTACTATAGGGTCCAGACATTTCTAGCTAAACCCCTAGAAAAAGACTAGAACTTTCTGCCGATAATACTAAATAGTACATTAGCATTTGACACTGCAGGCCACCAACAGGCAAGAGTCAGATAGAGAAAACCACAAGCAGCAACTAATTGCTCAAATCCAAAAACATTCCTGACAGTCTCAGGCATTGACAACATTGTATTATTGTAAAAAAAAAAACCTCTTTCCTATTCAATGATTTCATTTTCAGCTGCCTGATAGAACCTTCCATTTGACCCTTGGTGAGAAACCTACAGTCCCCCTTTTGCCTTCCTATCTGGTTTCTCACTATTGTGACCCATGGGTTCACCTAATGCTTAACTCCAAGACCTGGACGTTATTAGACAAAAGCTGGAGAACCACATGATAGACATCACTGCGCTGAAATTCTCCCTATGATAATGTAATGCGCCTTTAGCTGGCTTTTGTGCTTAGAACCATAGTGCTTTGTGCTTAGAACCATAGTGCACACTGGACAGTAGATCCAACCAGGGCCAGGTATGTAGAATTAGAGGGGTTTTTTTACCAGAATTCTTAGGACCTCAAGTGGGTCTCAAGGGGTCTTTCTATTACGTGGACTGCCATACAGTTATTAATGTTTGAATTCAAATTTTTGCCACAATTCAAATTGTTTGCACTAAAACTCTACAAATCTGAATGAGGGTCTCAAAAACTCAAATGTTTTCTATTTATTAACCACAGAAAACTCAAATGTAAAACTTCTACAAACTTGCGAGTTCATATAGAAGTCAATAGGAGTTATTCATTTGGGTTTTTCACATTTTTTGCACTTTAATGGTTTGGAAATGATGAGTAGAGAAACACGCACGCGACACAAATACACAGGCGACAAAAAAGACACGGGTCACAAAAAAGTCACGGGTCACAAAAGTTTTGCTAATTGTCCTGTTGTTTCGCAAATTTTTCGGGGAAGCAAAACAGGACAGATTTGCTCATCACTACTGCAGACAACTACTTATTTGTTGACCGGCCAGTCCTGTATATATGGCAGCAGCTTGATTGGACAGTCTCCTCATGAAGCTATATAGTGAAATATTCTCCAATGCATGGCTAGATCCATAGTTCTTAAGGATGGTGTAATGGTTTATTACATAATAAACCAACTAGTGGCTACATAGATGGATATATGCAAGTAATAATGAGATTAAAGATTAAATATGAGTGTAATGTTATAATATGCAGGGTCGGACTGGGCCGCCGGGACACCGGGAAAAATCCCGGTGGGCCACGGCTCTTGTGAGCCCCAGCGGCCCAGACCCGACCCTTGCTGGCGCTCCCCCTCCCGAACACTCCTCCCCTGACGCGTCAAATTTATGCGCTCGGGGGAAGACGTCAGATGGGGGCCCTGCGAGAGGGGTTAAGGGGGCCCCTACAGGGGGTTGGAATTGAGGACGTGCCCGGATGAGTGCACCTGAAGGGCCCCTGGGACGGGAGTCCCGGTGGGCCCTTCACAGCCCAGTCCGACCCTGATAATATGAGTAATGTTTGTTAAGGTTTTTGAACCCATAGCAGTCAGTCTATAGATATCGCTTATTGATGTGCTGTTTGGAAGCATCCAAGAGAAAGTGACATCTCTAAAAAATATTTCAACTGTCTAAGCAAAGATATATTATCAAATAAATCTTCTCAAAGATAAATCATGGTTCGGTTCTCAGAATCTGCCGGATTTGGCAACGAACTGCTTCCTGCCCTTGTGCAGTGATAGGTGGAAGAGTGAATCACATGGTTAACTTCATTATGGGCTTTCGACAAATCAATTTTGTCCTTTGTTTAATACTGAGTGATAGGCTCTCTTTAAATTTAGCACGGCCTGTTGCTCTGATGCAAGAAATATACATTAGCCCTATTTGTTTTGTATTGGATATCAGTAAAATGGGCAAACGCGAAACTCATTATGAAGCCGCCTACAAAGCACTGACGAGGAAATGAAATGAGAGCACACAGTGTAAAATGTGCTTTACTTACTAATACCTGTTCAAATATTAGCCTCCACGAGAGCAAAAATAATCTCACGGCATGCGTCTTGTATTTCATACAACAAACCCTGACAGGGAACATAGTGTATGAATATGATAATTATAGCGGAACTGTTGGGATAATGGAAGAGTCCATTACTAAACAGCAGGGTTATAAGTTGAAAACTGGAGCCGGAGTTGTTTATTTGCCTTATTAGAAAGTCCGGAGGCCTTTATTAAAGCCGACTTTGGCCTGTTAACTTTCCGAACGTGTATTCTCCCTATTGCTTTCAACACCTGAAAAATTAGGAGAGGAATTTGACTGATTACCCGGCTGTTTTGCTTGTACCACTGCTTGTTTTAAAAGGGATACTCAGCAGAACCTGCGTTTTTTCCCCTTTCATTTTG
>NC_030685.2:74281547-74331547 GCF_000004195.4 Xenopus tropicalis | reverse complement strand
TGGGATTGAAAATAGACCCTGGCATTTCAAATACACAAAGGCCCCAACAGCCCCCTATAGGCCCAATAAATAGTGACTGTCTATGGCATCTTACAGCAGCCCCTCTGGCATTTGCCGGAATCCACAAATTGCCAGCCCTGGTCTGGTATCTTAATAGTGAGAGAGACAAGGAGAAATTGTTGGACAGGTTACTGCTAAATTTCACCTGCAAACTTTGGGATATGTCAAGGGGACAAAGTTTCTCCCTGTTTTGCTTTAATTTTTCCCTATAGAAATAGAACTGGTACAGTGGTGTAATGTTATGGTCCTGCCCCCCCCCCCCAAGCAAAAAACTCATCTATATAGGGCAGGGGTCCTCAAACTATGGCCCACGGGCCGGATACGGTCCCCCAAGGTCATTTACCCCGTTGCATCCTCACCCCTGACTACTACTGTTTGCCTCAGTGTGGTCCTCGGCCCCTCACCGCGTCCCTCCGACTGACGCTAATGACTCTCCGTAGTTTGAGGACTAACTATAGTACAGCCCCCCAACAGTCTGAGGGCCCATGAACTGGCCCCCTGTTTAAAAAGTTTGAGGACCCCTGATATAGGGCTTTCAGTCCAGTGGTGTGGAGCTGAGTAGATGAGGTGGGAGCAGGTCACAAGCAGCAGGAATGAATAGGAATCTCAGTCAAGCAGTTAAACATAGATTTGGCCCTTCAGATTGAGCACCCATAGAAGTAAATGTTCAAATAAAGGGGGTGACGCTGATATACTTTCAATGAGGAAACCTCTTAAAACCTTCCTAAAGGGGAAGTTCACTTCTAGTCTAAGACAATTTTTTTTATTTGGTTTCCATTTCTATTTGTTGTGGTTTTTAAATAATTTAACTTTTTTGTCCAATCCCATTCTGTGTTCTTGTCAGGGTCCCACTTCCCATAGCAAGTAGGGAGCAGCTTGGGAGTCAGAATGGGCCTCTGCTGGAACATATGGAAAGAAACTAACAACAAATACATTGCTTTTGTGGGTTGGTCGGGTCAGTGACCCCAGCAACCGAATGGCATTTAAACTGCATTTTGGAAGGAAAGTCCAAAAATTCTCAATCAGTAAAGTTGCTAAGAACAACCGAATCTGTGAGGCCAATGTATTCATTTTTAAATTAACAAATTCATTGAAAATTAGTTATTTTTAATGATCACAATTTTTTTTTCAGCTCTAACAAATTTGTGATAAAATTTGATCTGGAAAAACTTGAGCTGAAAATGAAAAAAACTGAATCTCGTTTATTTATTTTGTAAAAAAACTCGCAAAAATAGAATAACTTCAATAATGAAACATTTTTTTTCAGTCAAATGTTCAAGTTCAAATTCAAATTTGCTGTTTCTCAAATCACAGGAAATACATTTGTGCGGTACAGACTTTATTCCATGATAGTTATGAGCGAATCTGTCCCGTTTCACTTCGGTGAAAAATTCGCGAAACGCTAGAAAAATTTGCAAAACAGCGAAATATCAGCGAAACGCATTTTGTCACATACGTCTCTTTTTTGCCGCGACCGCACCCATTTTGACGCGACCACAACTTTTTTTGATGGATTTTTCCATGGCGGATTTTCGCTGAAGTTTCACACAACTATTCGCCAATAGCAAAATGTGGAAATTCGCTCATCACTATTCCATGAAAAAACCCCACAAAGAATTATTCTGAGTTTGGGAAATAAGGGATGGAGACATTACATTTGGGAGCAGAGGAGGATTATAGTAGCCACACACACTGCCTGGGCGGTCATAATTACACCATGGGGCAGATTTACTAAAGCTCTCTCTCTTTTTTTTTTTTTTTTTTAAATTTGAATAAACTCGTTTCCACGAATGTCTGACATTTACTAAAAAGTCTAAACCAAAAACGTCCTTGTAAGAAAAGTCGCAGAAAAGTCTAGAAAAATCTAAATTTTTTGACTTGCTGCATGAAAACGGTGACTTTTTCAAATTGTCGCACAAAGAAACAGCGTCGAAAATCATAAACGTCGAAAGTTTTGAAGCAAAAGAAAAATCTTCCAGGAAAGAGACATCTGCCATTGACTTTTACGTGATCTCAGCAAGTTGTAGCTGGCGAATTGTTGGATTGGGATTTTCAGCTGTTTAGTAAAAATTGAAAAAGTTGCAACTTTTGTGCCCGCAATTTTTAGTGCTAAACATCAAATCACCACTGTAGGATATAGAGGCTTTATGAACAGGACTAATTAGCAAAGTGCAGAATAATATCTGTCTAAAAAAAAACACACAAAAAAAGAAAAAGAAATTTTGGGATATCTAGTATAAATAAATCTAAAGCAACTGGACTTGTTTAGTAATCATTGAAGACGTTTCACTGCTCATCCGAGCAGCTTCTTCAGTTCAACTGACTGGTATGGGAAGAAGCTGCTCGGATGAGTAGGGAAACGTCTTCAATGATTACCAAACAAGTCCAGTTGCTTTAGATTTATTTATACAGGTATAGGACCCATTATCCAGAATGCACGGGACCAAGGGTATTCCGGATAAGGGGTCTTTCCATAATTTGGATCTCCATACCTTAAGTCTACTAAAAAATCAATAAAACATTAATTAAACCCAATAGGATTGTTTTGCATCCAATAAGGATTATTTATATCTTAGTTGGAATCAATTACAAGGTTCTGTTTTTTTTCTACATAGAAAAAGGAAATCAGTTTTAAAATTCTGAATTATTTGATTAAAATGGAGTCTATGGGAGACGGGCATTCCGTAATTCGGAGCTTTCTGGATAACGGGTTTCCGGATAAGGGGTCCGATACCTGTACTAGATATACCATGACCTGGATGAATGAAAATCTTCATAGACAAATTTTGGGATGTAACCTCACTTTTGATGGAATCTTTTTAAGCATCATTTTTTGGGGCAGAATGGAAAGTCCCAAAATGCTTCTTTGTGTTATAAAATGGCAATTTAAGTGGTTTAAAAAATAAATGTTTACTGCTTGATGGTACTGCGCATATATATATATGTCAAAATGATGCCTGCACAGGATTTTTTTAAGCTGTGCCATTGGACTGAGGGGGGCAGGGCCCACCAGGGCTGCTGTCCTAGGAGCCCCACACCCCCCAAGGTGCCCCTGCCGGCTGTGCCCCCTTAACCGCCTGCAGGAGGTTTCTCTCTAAAAGATGAATTTTTCATTAAAAAACATATTTTTTGTAATTCGTTGTGCAATAAAACCACAAAAAACACAAAACTTCGCCATCTAAAAGCTTTTGAGGTCATGTAGAAGTTGTAGAAGTCAATTTGTGGCTTTAGAGGTTTTCCAAGTTTATTTTGTCTGTAAGCAAACAAAAATTCTTAAGAAAATTATTTTGTTGTGTTATTTTTGTTTTTGTTCCACATTTTGATTTGCTTGTGCTTTTTCAGTTTGGATCTTATAATAAACGACTAGACATTCATGGTTTTGGTGGATCCTTATAGATCTCATAAGGAGCACTGGGGGCAGGATGAGCTGAAGTTCTCTGCGTGTCCCATCCCAAGTGCTCCATATGTGAGGCGCCGCCCTAAAATTTATACTGCCCTAGGCCCGAGTCCTTGTGGCCTCACCACAAATCCAGGGCCTGCATAAAGCCTATAAACCACTAATATCGGAAGGTTGATAAATCTGCCCCTATAATTTGGATTAAATTGAGGCACCGATATCTAAACCGATCCACTTGAGATGGCAAGGCAGTCTAATGCGGAGTGTCCCTTATTCCTCTAATATACGTTTATTTGGTATAATTGTTGGACTTGCGCGTTGTTTTTTGGCTTCATTGCATTTATTCATCTCCAGTTTTTCATTGTCCTGTTCAGGATAACAATGCAGGGCAGTCTATATGCTATTGCAGAGCTAAAAATACCTTAAAGGAACAGTAACACCAAAAAATTAAAGAGTTTTAAAGTAAATGAAATATAATGTACTGTTGCCCTGCACTGGTAAAAGTTGTATGTTTACTTCAGGAACACTACTATAGTTTATATAATAAGCTGCTGTGTAGCCATGGGGGCAGCCATTCAAGCTGGAAAAAAGGAGAAAAGGCACAGGTTACATAGCAGATAACTAATAAGCTCTGTAGAATACAATAGTGTTTTATCTGTTATCTGCTAAGTGCCTGTGCCTTTTCTCCTTTGAATGGCTGCCCCCATGGCTACATAGCTACATTCTTTATATAAATCATAGTAGTGTTTCTGAGGCAAACACACCAGCTGTACCAGTGCAGGGCAGCAGTACATTATATTGGAATTTCTTTCATACACTTGAATTTTTTGGTGTTACTGCTACCTTTAACTTCAGTGTCATTTTCCCAATGTGTATGGCAAATTTTTGTAAAAATTTCACCGTTTTGCAATTTTTTCCAAGGACAGTTTTACTCATCACTTGTCATCTTCTTTATAAGAATCAGGGTCGGAATGGGGGTTGCAGGGTCCAGTGGGCTGTGGCCCCGGGGTGCTCGTAAGTGAAACACGTCAGGGGAGGACATCGGTGGCCAGGGGAAGGGACAACAAGGATCAGGTCTGGGCCGCAGGGGCCCAGTCCAACCCTGATTAGAATTAAAGTTTGTTTTTTTTTATTAAAGAAAAAAGTTTGAAAACACTTACTAAACACTTGCAATACATGGGTGAATAAACAATATCACAGTAAAATCATATTGTACTCTACAGAAGCCCACCGGTTTTTTAGCTGCCGAATTTTTATATTAAATTATATTATATTTATTTGATAAAAATTTGACTTTTGAGGTTGATCCATGCCTACAGAGGAGTAATGGTGTTGGTAGTAACGATGAGAAACCACCAAAAAAAATCACTGCACGGCTTGTTTCGCCTAGTGCGTCAAAAAAAATTGTCAGTTTTGACACAAACACAAAACACATTCAACAAAGCTTGAAAGTGAGGGTGAAAAAAAGTTTTATTGGTAGTCCCAACTCTGAAAAAAGGTGCCCCCCACAAACAAAACACCCCTAGAATCTAATTTAGTTTCAATAAAATGCTTTGAGCTACAAATAAAGTATGTCGGGTGTCAGATTCGTGGCAAAACTTTTGCTGCGTGACAAAAATTTTGACACGCACCAAAAAAAAGTTTGTGTCAAACCAGTTTTGCTAATTTTTTGGCCAAGGGGACAGATTCGCTTAACACTAGTTGGTAGGATTAAGCTGTTTTTTTATCAGTAGAAACTGGCAAATGGGCAGAATGGACAGAGAAAAACACAAGGAAATAATGCACGAGAGAGGCAGGTTCAGTGAGTGCCGGTGGGACCTAAGGTTTTGGGTGCCCATGGCAACCCCACCCTGATTTCCCCCATCCCCCATTCTTGCTCCTCTCCCTCCCCGCCCCCCCCACCCACATGCGTGACTCTCTACTCAACAGGAAAATGTACCACTTGACTGGCTCAATAACAAACAAGTGTCCTGCAATCGCACTTTAATGTCAGGGTCAAAAGAGGTAATAAACCTAAAGGATCACAGTTGCACTTGGCCACGGTCAGTTGCACAAAAAAACCCTATTCATTAAAGGCTCAGTGCTACTGGCTCCTTCCTGCTTCCTGTACCAACCCAGCACAGTTGCACCACATCCAATCTGCCCCTTTCCCACCTCCCTTTCCCACCTCCCTTCCAACCCCGAGCTGCAACTCCCCCATAAATGACCACTAATATTGTGTACTCTCTGCAACAGTAAAATAAGGTTCAAGCAAAAGGTTGAACTTGATAGATGTGTGTCTTGTTTTCATCTCAGCTACTGTGTAACTATGTAACTGCAACTGCCCCTTTCTATTGTTGAAGGGGGTAATTGTTTGTGAGTTCTTCATAGTGAAAGTGAGATACAAATCCCTCTGCGTGGCTCTGCCTGGAGTGGAAGTTAATTGGTGGATTATCCTTTCTTGCGTAACAAGTACTTTTCCTACTCCTGAACTGTAAAATTAAAAATACACCAACTCCGGACGCCACGGTAGAGCGCAGGGTAGTGCGTCGCTTAAGGCTGGGCTGTTTGCTAAATTAAGCCATTGTGACTCAAAATCCTCCTTTAATAAGGTTCATGCTGTCTACAACTTCATCATTTTCTGCTGAATGATAATTACGTTATTCAATCATGTTCAAGGTTTTAGTGAAAGCTAGCATTGATTGATTAACTTCAATTACCATGCTTACATTTGCATAGATAAAAACTGCTTTTCAATTTGTGAGTGGCACGGCGGTGGGAACCCTGCGCTGATATTTGCATTTCAATGTGAACAGTAAAGAATAAAGGTGGAACAGAGGTCTGATCAGTGCTAAGCCCTTTCTGCTTCGGTGCTTAAGCATTTTTCCATAAACACGCTTGTTATGATGTTGGTTTGTTCAGCAAACGGCAACTTACTGATTGAAACCCCCCCTTTTATGCCCAGCAAGTTAGGTCTCGGTGGGTCTACCAAACCTTTCAGTTCAAAGGTGACTTGTTTGTCTAAACCACTGAGAAATTTATTTTTTAGACTTATGGTGTAGTCAATAAGAAAACCCAGTAGCTCTGACTGACTGAAGACTTACATGGTTATCCACACCCTCAGTGATGTGGGAAGACTCTATAGTTAAGCAGTGGTGCTAAAGGAACCTGGTGTGGTGCTAAAGGAATCTGGTATGGTGCTAAAGGAATCTGGTGTGGTGCTAAAGGAATCTGGTGGGGTGCTAAAGGAATCTGGTGGGGTGCTAAAGGAATCTGGTGTGGTGCTAAAGGAATCTGGTATGGTAGCAGGGACGGACTGGGCCGCCGGGACACTGGAAAAATACCTGGTGGGCCCCAGCGGGCCAGACCCGACACGATTGCTGCTTCCTCTGGCCTCCGATGTCCTTCCCTGACGCATTTCACATACACATTCAGTGGAGGACATCGGACAGTGGTGTTGGTTTAGGGGTGCGCGGCAGGGAACACGGCCGAGGAGGCACCTTGGGGGGGTGCGGGGCCCCTGGAGCAGCAGCCCCGCTGGGCCCTGCACCCCCCAGTCTGACCCTGTATGGTAGGGTAAAGTAGGGCAAGAGGGCATGTTCATTAGCCAACCGGCTTCTCTTCAAGTTGTTGCTAAAGTACATCTCCCACTGAAAAATGTCGATCATCAACAGCTAATGGGCCACAGGTTGGACAGCCTCATTATATCTGTAGGCCTTGTTTAATAATAGGTAACTCAGTCTTGGTTTCTTTGGTTTTCAAGTAGATCAAGCTCTTTGGATGCTTTTAGAAGGTCCAAGACTGAGAGCTCTGGTACTGGCTGTGAATCAGGTGACGGCTTGTTGTTAACAGGAGATCCCAAAGAATAGAAGCGGCTGCTATTTTGATTTCGTTAGGTCTCGCAGGCATAGGTCTCTGGGCTGCGGCCTCAGATGCCCTTTCCTGGGCTTTATGTTGCTCCACAAGATCTCCTTGGGGTAAGGCTTCCCCATTATGGTGCCAAGACTCTATCTGCCTGTAGAGCAGCAGGTATTTCAGGATATTGTAGACCGTGTAGTGGAGCTAAGTGTGAGTGCATCTGTTCACATTCAGCTCCAAGCTACACCCAAGTCTTATATGATATCTAATTATTTACTTGCTTTGCCCTGCCCCCAACACTTTTATTGGTTTTATATCTTCCTTTTATATTTACCTAATGAAAATCTTACCTTCTCTGAATGTTACTGGCTAGGTTTACACTTTTAGTCTGGCTTAGTCTCTTATTATCTCTCTGGACTTTCGTCTTTACCTTCCTTATAACTTGCTATAACTCTCCTGTTGTGTTATAATTCTCTAACAAGAACACAACAAGGACAATGCCTAGTAACCCGTAGGCATAATGGGAACAGGGACAATGCTAAGATTTAATAAACCATGGCTTCTTTTTGCGGCAGATCCATATATTTAAGTGTTTATCATTTTTTTTTACTTGCCGTTTAAGCTTGTGTTTATTTGAAAATGAAATTGGGGAGCTCAGACTTGCCAAGATCCATTCAAACCAATGGGCACATCAGCATGTGTTTGAATGGAAATCTTTCTTTGACTCCACTCCCATGAAAATTTGGAAAGAAAATCAAGAAGAAATTTCAAATTTGGATGAATCTACTTGTGACTTTTTTCCAAGAAAGCAATAAAAACCCTGTAACCCTTACTGGGAGTTTGGTAGTGATGTTGAGATGTTGGGTGGGGTCTGGATACAGACAATGATAATTCAGTGAGGCCTTGGTGGAAAAAAAAACCTTGACATATTTGGCGTACTTGAAATGCAATTAGGGCCACCATGCTTTATGCTAATGCTGTGCCACCGTCTCAATTATTGCTAAGGGGGAAATCCCTGTTTTGGCAGTGACTGACAGCTTCTGTGACCTATAATCTTTTCCCACTTTCACCTTTTTTCCAAACATATACATATTTGTCCATGAACAATGGCAAGTAACGTTTAATAATAAAGTAATTTATTCCGGGGGAAAGAGATGGCATGATTGATGGGATTTACAATTATTCATTAATGGTGCACACTATCTGGAAAACAGACATTTTTTTTTTTATCATCAGGATGAGCCATAAGTTTCTGTATGACAAATACTGCACCTTTCTTGCTCTTCAATGTTTGGATAAATGAAAATGAAGGAGTTTTAAAGAACAAAAAAAACTCAATATTACATTACATTAACATTTATTTATAAAGCGCCAACATATCCCGCAGCGCTGTACAATAAGTGGGTTACATACATTGGACATACAGAGTAACATATAAAGCAATCAATAACCGATACAAGAGGTGAAGAGGGCCCTGCCCAAAAGAGCTTACAGTCTACAAGGAGAAAGGGTTGAGACACAAGGTGTGGGAATATTTTTGTAATGTTATCTGTCTATATAAAGGACTGTACGTCTCATTTATGAAGGGCTAGAAGCAAGTTAAGGGCTGCAAGTTGCCATTTACTAATGCGGTCAGTGCTTTGCACACAATAGAGAATCTGTCACAAGGGGCAAAGTGCACCCTCGGTGCTGCTAGAGAGCCCTGCTCTTACCATTTGCCTTGGGCGGTGCTCATACTTACCTGGTTGGATGATGTGCAAGTAAGGGACACGCAGTGTGCATGGGCTACTTATATGTACAACCCTGGGTTTTTTTTGCCCTTTGCCCCCATTTGTCTATGAGCCCTATTGAGTCACATAAATGTCATGGCACTATTCTTGATCTGAGCCACTCAGTATTTCCATTCTTCATACCGTTACCAAAGAACAAAACCTTAGTAAAACTACAGCAAATCATCTATGACCTTATTATGTGCTAAGGGGGGCACTGGGGGTTCAACGACACCTACAAGACTGCATGTCAGACAAACCTGCAGGAGAATATGGAAGTCAGAGAAAGGACTTTTTTGGCATTTATTGTTGTGTAAATAGGACAATCCCATATCTGACAAAAAATGTTTCTTTTTAAAATTTATACCAGAATTCCTAAACAGGTCAAGAAAGGCCTGGATCCCGGGCGCAGCGTAGGAGGAGGGCCCACATGACGGGGCTGAAAATGGGAGCACCGATTGGTCAGCCTGGGCACGGGGTAGCAAGGGTTAATAAAGGGGTGCAGAAGGAGGCGCCAAGCAGTTGCGCGGGAAGTCAGCTGGAGATAGGATAGGGCAGCAGCGGCGCGAACACCCACCCTCCCTATTGGTCAATGTCTTCGGCAGAGGGAAGCCTGGCAAGCTAGGGGATAGGGTTAGGGCCGGTAGGACCCCTAGCGGGACTCGACATAGGGAGGCTAGAGGTACTACCCATGGTAGCGTCTTAGTCACAGCTTTGGCAGGTCCCTTGCCAGTCTGCCGGCATGATAGTGTGTTTGTTTGGACAATACTGGACCGTTGGGGCAACCCCTAAGGTGGGTACCCACGGTGGGGTTGAATATGTTCAGTTAATTTCCCCAGGGCTTGGTCCCTTGCGGGTTGTTTGTGTTTAACAGCTATGGTGTGGATATTACAACGCTAGGCAATCTCACTGAGCTAGGGGCAAGCGGCTAGTGAGCATTGCTGGCATTTGGAAGGGCAGACTGGCAGAGGGCTTTACCAAGGGCTACCGATTGTTACCAATAGTGACCAATTGCTGTCAATTATTATTATTACAAATCGTTACAAGTTATGTACCATGTTGTTAATGACGTTTTCGGCTATGTTAACAATAAAAGTATTGCTAAATGACTGTGTACAAATAAAAGCTGTGGCCATATCATCCAACAAAGGTGATGTCACGCGTGTTTTGTTTAGAACGGTTGGAGGGAGGAGCGAACAATGGGTCATGCCCCTAGTCAAGGGTGGAGCTGATTTTTGTTGAGTCTTTGGATGTTATATAGTTAATATAGTGAGAAAAAATCAGAATCATATTTTTGGACCATTACTTGTAAAAGATAAGGTTCTGGTGATTCTAACATAGAGTCAAGTTTGACTCCTTTTTCACTTATACATTCTGATAATATATTGGATTTTATATTGTTATGATTGTTACTTGAGGTTTTAGGCCAATGATTGTAAAACATGTTCTAATATTTTTTATTATATGAATTATTCTTAAATCTTACTAGACTGCAGATACTCTAGCTAGCTTTAAATGGATGAGGCTAGATACTGAGGAAGGAAAGAAACATTTGATATTGTTTCTCGAAAAATTATTTGGGAATTTTTCCTGAAATATTTTTTCCAAAATAACTCCCATAATTTGTGATTTATTAGCGTTAAATTAACTTTTTTTTGTAAAAAAAAAATTCGGCAAGGTTTGATCTGTCGAGTACCATTGAGTCCTATGGAGACTAAGGGGCACATTTACTAATCCACGAACGTCCGAAAAGCATCCGAATGCATTTTTTTCGTAATGATCGGTATTGTGCGACTTTTTCGTGAATTGTCGCAAATTTTTCGAGCGCAATACGAAAAAGTCGCGACAATTCGCGAAAGTCGTATTGGCTATGAAAAAGTTGCGACAATTCACGAAAGTCGTAATGGCTATGAAAAAGTTGCGACAATTCACGAAAGTCATAATGGCGATGAAAAAAATCGAGAAAAAGTCGCAAAATGTTCGTTTTACAATCCGAATTTTTCTCATTCGGATTTGTGGATTAGTAAATCAGCCCCTTAGAATAGCTGAGGAATAGAATAGTCAGTGACAGCCCGTCCTTGGCACATTTCAAGGAGAAATTGATCCCATCATTGTTTTCTGTTTCACCCAGTTTCAAGGGGAAGTTAATCCCATTACTGTTTCTATTTCACACATTTTCAAGGGGAAGTTAATCCCATCATTGTTTCCTATTTCACCCAGTTTCAAGTGAAACTTAAACACATTGGTTTCCAAGAATGAGCGCCAGTGCTTCTAAAATGGCTGCTGGAGCAATTCCTGTTTAGTGAGAAATAAAGAGGATTCATGAAAACGAACTCAAATCTTTTGAGTTTTATCGATACTTTCAGCTCGAAAAATTTGTGATTTTCAAATGCAAACTTGAAAGTTTCAAATGAACTATTCATTATTGTGATATTTTATAAATACAACAATGATTGAGTTTCATTCGAATTTATACCACGGCGAGAAAAAAAACAGAATTTTAGTAAATCAGCCCCCAATTCTATAACACTTCTAGGGGCACATTTACTAATCCACGAACGCTCCGAAGGCGTCGGAATGCATTTTTTTTCGTAATGATCTGTATTTTTGCGTTTTTTTCGTCGCCGTCGCGACTTTTTTGTGAATTGTCGCGACTTTTTCGTCGCCGTCATGACTTTTTTCACGAATTGTTGCGACTTTTTCGGCGCCGTCGCAAAATAATTGTACTGTCGCGCCGAGTACGAAAGTTTTGGATTCATTCAATCGTCAGTATCGTGACTTTCCTTGGGCCAGGTTGGAGTGCCTCCTATGGGAGGCTTCCAAAATCATGCAAAGTCGCAAACGTTTGCCCGCCGTTTACGAGCGCTCAATACAAAAAAGTTGCGACAATTCGCGGGAAAAATCGCGACAGCGACGAAAAAATCGCAAAATGTTCATTTCCAATCCGATTTTTTCCCATTCGCGATTCGGATTCGTGGATTAGTAAATGTGCCCCCTAGTGTAACTTCAAGGGGAGATAAAAGAGAGGAGAGGGGAAAGTTTATATAGACAAATATGGAGGTTCAAAGGATGCAGGTAATGGTGCTCCACAGTCCCAGGCCAAGCCGACCAGGCGCCCTAGACAACCTAGAACAATTCTTAATTGCAGCCGAGCTTCGAATCTACGCCAATGTATCCTAGAATGAATTCAGTGCTTAATTCATTCATAGCTACAATAGGGGCTCATTTACATTTCTATTACCAAAAAAAAAAAAAAAGAAAGGTAAGAAAGAAAGAATATTATCTGCAAATAGTAACGGACACATAGTGATAAATATGTATATTAGAATAATGAAAAATAGAATTCATGTTGAAACATAAATAAATACTTCTTCCTGACTTGGTTAAATAAAAGTTAATTGATGTGACCTTTGTTCCTCTCTGCTGTAACCTATTTCACTATAGAGAGAGAGAAACCGTTTTTTTTTTTTCTTCTCGAGGTCGGCGCTGAAATTGTGTTGATTGCACAAAAGCAATTTGAGCCTGTAGCATGCGTTTATTAGGTTAATAACAGTGCAGTTCTGTCAAAAGCAGCGCGCCGCTGAAATTGTTAGACGTTCCGATCGCATTACGAAAAATATTCTTCTTAAAGGAAACAATTATAAGGATTTTATAGCCGCAGATTGAGGACTGCAAAGGAGAATGCTTTATTGCGCTCTGCCAGCGATGGGGTTGAGCAATCAGAAAATGAGGGAACAAAAGTACATGGAAGATACATTTGCTTATTAAGGAGGAAGAAAAACATAATTAATTTTACAGTACCTGGATGTTGAACTTTCTGCAACACTGCGTGATTTCATTGGCGCCAGGTTTTAGATATAATTGTGTATCATGCAACCGTTTATTTAACACTGATCCGCGCTCGACTCTCCCATTTAGCTCCCTTTGTGATATATTTCTTTTAGAAGAGAATTTGTATTCCGTTTTTTAGCCATTTTTATTTGAAACTGAAATTCTACGGCAGCTTTACTTTTCAATTTTGGATATTTTGTTTTTGCTTTTTTGAATTTTGCACCAGTCCATCGCACCGCCAATTTGTTGCTGTTTTCAGATGAGCTTTTTGTTTTTGGCGCTGCCAATGGCAATTTTTTTGCCAGGCATGGATTCGCAGCGAAAATTCGACGCAGAAAAATTCGTCATGCAGAATTTTTTTGTCGCGCGTCAAATTGGGCGCGGACACGTTAAAAGGCACGGTTGCATCCAAAAAAGGCACGGTCGCATCCAAAAAAGGCACGGTCGCATCAAAATTGTGCGCGGTCACATAAAAGATGCGGGTGACAAAAAAGGCGTGGGTAACAAACAAACAAAATCGTGTGACGAATGCGTTTCGCGAATTTCAAAAATGTTACGGCGAAGCAAAATGGGACAGATTTGCTCATCACTATGTACAAAACATTTTACAGATATTTGTGCCAGAAATGATGAGTAAAACATCACCATGTAGAAAACTCTATAGTGCTGTTTTTCTCTCACCTTGGAGGTTCAGATTGATATTTAGATATATTAATCTGTAGATTGTAAGCTCTTTTGGGCAGGGCTCTCTTCATCTCTTGTATCGGTCATTGATTATTTTATATATATAAGAAAGTTCATGATCATTTCCAGGCAAAAGAGCTGGGCTGGCAGCTGTCAGGATGGTCTAGAACCAGAAATCAGTCAATTAAGAATTATTATGCACCCAGGAACACTCAGGAGTTGAACCTGTACTTGGGCAGTGAACCGGGGTCCTCAGCGCTTCTTTATTTTGAATTTTCATGCCAGATGCGGCACAATGACGTCATGCACCTGTGCGCTGATGTCACCACGGCGGTGCCGCAACCCACGTGGCAGCCATCCATTTTGGATGCAATGCCAGAGAAGAGAGGAGTGCTGTCGGGGGCTCTTTGGAATCTATTCTTCAGCCAGTTCTCAGCTGTCCAAGTACAAATATTATAGTTCCATGCCAATATTCCTTCATTTAGCCAGTAACCTTCTGAATGGTACTGTAGTAACCATAGAGTAAATGACAAATCACTCCTCCATTGCTCTGTAGACATGCCTACTTACTTTCTTACTGGCTTCCATTTTGGCCAGTAGACAATGCAGCCATTGAACCTCCTGCTAGCCACTTAAGTAACCCTTTATTATCAAGGCTGTAAATATTTATCTGCATAGTTTGGCAAATCTTTTCTAACCATTTTGGTTAACATTGAAGTCACAAAGCAAAATAAGGGCTTCAATTCAGTTGGGTTTCTAACCAAGGCCCTATTTGTCTGGACCTATTTGATTTAACCTGTATTCACGTCCGTCTCCTCTGCTGCTGTTTTTTTTTCCTGCAGTCAAAAAATATATTTGAATAGAGGTTGATTGGTTTTCAGTGAAATTTACCCTATTGTGCTTACGCCAACGGTAAGTAGATCAGAGAGAAATCTCCATTGGGACAGGGACTGAAGTGAGTGACTATCCATTGCCCTCTCCATTGCTGTGTCTATTTGCCCCATTTATAAACTAGGAATAAAAAAAAATGGGAATTTATTTTGAAACTTATGTGCGTAGTTTTTGAATTTAGAATTTTGAAATAATTATTTTTCTTTCAGTTTTTTTTATATGTAGAATTTTTCCAAACAAGGGACAGCATAAGAATTCAAATAATGTGCTCATATAAATACATCTGCGCTGTATAATTATGCCGGGTTGTATGTTGTTATAATTGACATAAAATATAAAGCAGGTCAAAGAGCAGCTATTAAAACTATTTTTCATTTGGTCTGTTGACAGCTCACAACAAGAATGTGCGCAGCATTTATTAGGCGCGTCCACAAAATGGTAAAATGGGTTTGATAATGTAAAGTGTGTCCTTCCGGGGGCTGTAACATCTTCTGTATTATTTTATTAGGTGGGTTTCATTTCTAATACTGAAAGCTCAGTCTTGTTAGGAATATAATAATCACATAAACTGCACGCTGTGTCTATTGATAAGGAACTGACATATCTGAGGTTTAGGAATGAAGATTCTATTGCAGAAAAATCACCATGTATTTTAAACATGCAGTTGCAGGGTTCTTTCTTATATAATTGTTGTATAATTACTTTTTTTCTGTTTGCCTGGATAAGTTCGTGTTTAATGCTGTTTTCTGATGATTGATTTTTTTTTATTCTCTCATGGTGATTTTTTTTTGCACTTTGGGCTCTGCCCTGCACATAGGAAAATTGACACAGGAGCTCAGAGACCTGTGTTCACCCCATGAATGCAGTGCTACCTGCTTTCAGCAGCTCTGTATTCTTGAGGGGCAGGCAGAGGAGTCATGGAGGTGTTCTCCTTACCATACCCTACCTGTTCCCTAATAACTCTGTATTCATGAGGTACAGGCAGAGGAGTCATGGAGGTGTTCTCCTTACCATACCCTACCTGTTCCCTAATAACTCTGTATTCATGAGGTACAGGCAGAGGAGTCATGGAGGTGTTCTCCTTACCATACCCTACCTGTTCCCTAACAGCTCTGTATTCATGAGGTACAGGCAGAGGAGTCACAAAGGTGTCCTCCTTACCAAACCCAACCTGTACCCTAACTTGCACATCATTCAGACATGTTAGATAGCACAGGAGGGTGCAGTGGGGTCCTATACTTAACATCTGCCCTACAGTTTATGTTGCCTTGCACCTACTGACAATTGCAGCCAATCCCTGGACAGATGAGCTCTTTGACTGAGCACAAAGGGGGCATGATTTTGCACCTCCTTGTATGTCTGTCCACTGTCTATATGACTGGCCCCTTATGTGTTTCTGTTTTACCAGCTCTGTATTAGTTAGAATAGGACACTAGTTCTCAAACTATGGGGCTGGCCCTCTCAGGGGGGCTTGGAGCAATAGCAGAAGGGAACTCAACCTGAATGCCAGTTAGGTTATAATTTGGGAAGGATGCCCATCTTTTTTCCTAGATACACCTGACCGCCCAGCTTGAAGATCAATCAAATGATTCCCCAATGCTACCATCTGTAACCTTTTTATAAGTTATGAAAGGGGTCCTGAGTAAAGGCTGAACCTTCAAAACCACCTAAATTAAAATTTCCCACAACCAGTGGAATAGGACATACACCCAGTATGTGGTTGTATGCTAATGTTGATTCATATCATCATTTAGAATGGAGTTCCTTACCTGTAAAAGAATCACAAGGGTTTAGGGGCTGAGAGAAACCTAGAGAAAAGTGACCACAAATGGTAAACGAATAGACCATATATATATATATATCAGGGAGCAGATTCAATGAACATCTTCTTGGAGCGATTTTACCTACATAATACAGGTATGGGACCTGTTTTCCAGAATGCTCGGGACCTGGGGGGTTTTCCGGATAAGGGATCTTTCCATAATTTGGATCTCCATAAGTCTGCTAAAAACATCATTCAAATATTGAATAAATCCAATAGGCTTTTGCCCCCAATAAGGGGTAATTATATCTTAGTTGGGATCAAGTACAGGTACTGTTTTATTATTACAGAGAAAAGGGAATCATTTAACCATTAAATAAACCCAATAGGGCTGTTCTGCCCCCAATAAGGGGTAATTATATCTTAGTTGGGATCAAGTACAGGTACTGTTTTATTATTACAGAGAAAAGGGAATCATTTAACCATTAAATAAACCCAATAGGGCTGTTCTGCCCCCAATAAGGGGTAATTATATCTTAGTTGGGATCAAGTACAGGTACTGTTTTATTATTACAGAGAAAAGGGAATCATTTAACCATTAAATAAACCCAATAGGGCTGTTCTGCCCCCAATAAGGGGTAATTATATCTTAGTTGGGATCAAGTACAGGTACTGTTTTATTATTACAGAGAAAAAGGAAATCATTTCTAAAAATAAGAATTATTTACTTATAATGGAGTCTATGGCAGATGGCCTTGCTGTAATTCGAAACTTTCTGGATAAAAGGTTTCCGGATAAGGGATCCCATACCTGTACTGTGGTGTTTCCGCAGCACTGATACCTTTCCATACTTTCCCATCTGGGTTTAATATACAGTAAAGTCAGTAGAACACTAGGCTGAACAACTGTATTATAATCAGTGCAACATAATAGCACAGCAGTTGGTTATGGGCCCCTTTTTATAGGAATAATCCATTCCTATATTTTTGTCTGTTGCTAAAGTGCTTTTCTCACATCTTGAATATCTGACAATTTTTTTTTCCTGTTTTACCATTTGGGAAAAAAAATGTCTACTTTACATCCGCCGTCAAATTTCCATCCTTGGAATTGATTGCACTTTTTTTGCTAGCCAAACTTGTGAGAAATGATATCTACACTAGTTAGAGCCTAAACCGCATGAAAGAATTATGTTGCTTTAAAAGTCCAGCGCGTTCTTCATAATCAGTGTATTTTATGTCAGCAATTTGGCAGCAGCAGGATAAAGTCTTGGATTCCATTATTGTAAAATGTATCATAGGGGAAGTGTTCGGATAGGTAATTACCTTAATCCACCTGAATACTTGGCCATAGTGTACATTAGATGGGCACCCAGAGTCAGTCTTGAACATCCAGTCAACCCGAACAAAATTAGCTGAGCCACAAAGGGCCGGATTGGATAATTAGATCTCTGAAGCAGAAACATTTTATGCATACGGACGGCAAGGAGAAAATCTGCAACTAACAACTGAAACTAGTGCGGGAAGTTGTTTAAAATTCCAGCTTTTGCTGAATAGTATGCCGCTGCTTTTATTCTGATCTAGAAATTCCAGTTCTGTTTCAAGGGAGGTTCATCTTTTAAGGAATACTGTCATGGGGAAAAGTGTTTTTTCAATACGCATCAGTTAATAGAGCTTCTCCAGCAGAATCTTGCATTGAAATCCGTTTTTCAAAAACACTAACAGAGTTTTTTATATTTAGTTTTGAAATTTTACATGGGTCTAGCGATATTCTTCATCTCCCAGGGTGCCACAGCCACGTGACCTGTGTTTTGATAAACTTCAGTCACACTTTACTGCTGTGCTGCAAGTTGGAGTGATATCCCCCCCCACCCCAGCAGCCGATCAGCAGAACAATGGGAAGGGAGCAAGATAGCAGCTCCCAGTAGGTATCAGAATAACACTCAATAGTAAGAAATCCAAGTCCGGCTTGGGACTCCTCCGGTTACATGGGAGTAGGAGAAACAATAGGTTACCTGAAAGCAGTTCTAATGTGTAGCGCTGGCTCCTTCTGAAAGCTCAGACTCAGGCACACTTTACTCTGCGCGGCAAGTTGGAGTGATATCCAGGGCCGGATTTGTCTTCTGGGCGCCCCTAGGCTGCCCCCATTGATCGCCCCACAACGCGCCAACGCGCATGCGCGAACAACCACTTGCCCCCCCCAACGCGCATGCGTGAACGAGCGCATACATTTAAAGCACATACATTTAAAGTCCCATACGGAGCAGTGGGGAGAAGTTCCCACTGCTCCGTATTGAAAAAAACTTTAAAAATTCCGTTGCGGCGGGTGGCATGCCGCCCCTACATTTCTGCCGCCCTAGGCCCGGGCCTTTGTGGCCTCTCCACAAATCTGGGCCTGGTGATATCCCACCCCCCCACCCCCGCACTCCCTGCAGCCGATCAGCAGAACAATGGGAAGGGAACAAGATAGCAGCTCCCAGTAGGTATCAGAATAGCACTCAATAGTAAGAAATCCAAGTCCGGCTTGGGACTCCTCCAGTTACATGGGAGTAGGAGAAACAATAGGTTAGCTGAAAGCAGTTCTAATGTGTAGCGCTGGCTGAAAGCTCAGACTCAGGCACAATGCACTGAGATGGCGCCTACACACCAATATTACAGCTACAAATATATTTGTTGGTTCAAGAATAACATTTTAAATGGCAGAGTGAATTATTTGCTGTGTAAACAGTGTAATTTAGAAATAAAAAGTACCCTATAAAATCATGATAGAACCCCTTAACTTTTAATATAACCTAAACTAGGAATGTCTTAGGCAATTTTCATTTGGTCGACATTTTTGTTATGTTTTGGGTCTTTTTTTTTATACTTAACATATTTGGTTTCCCAGCATGCAGACCGCTGTCTGAAAGTCAGAATGCAAATGATTAGGAGCTTGAAAATAATAAGCCATTCATTAAAGAAAATAACTATAAAAATCTAGCCTCACAATCTACTTCTGATTGATGGGGGTATGACCCTGACAACCAGATATCATTTTGGATTCCAGATCCCAGGAAGGCAGATTACAAAGGCAAATTCAACGCACTAAAATAGAAGACTATTCGCCATATTATTTTCATTCCTTATCCAATCTATTATACGTTAAAATGTATTTTAAAAGAACGTTTTTCAAAAATATATATATGTTCATGAAGCCCATACGGTTTAATTAGGTTTCCAAATAAAATAGCATAGATGGATAAAAATAAGGGGCTTTAGTGCAGAGCCTTGATGTTCTCCAATAGAAGAGGGATGGACAGTGATGCTCTTCCGTTTAAGGTCACTGTGAAAGAGTAGTATGAAAGGTAAATAGAGAGGGAGTTTTCTTGGGTGCTATAATTATTTTTTAAATAATTTCAATAGAAGGGTAATGACCAGCCCGGCAGCAGTAGAAAGGGAAATGAAAAGAAGAAAGGAAAAGTTGCCTTCAGATCTGATATGAAATAAAGTGATCAGACACATAAGGGAGAGCTATCTTTGTGTAGAAGGTTGGGTGACTATGGAATTACGGGGGTACAGAAAAGAACTGGGCAGACTAAAATCTGGATACTGAAAGGTAAGTAATGAGATGGTTGGGTTAAGATAGGGTTTCCTGAGAATAATAGCCTTTATATAGACAAAAATGAGTGTTCCTTGAGTTGAGAGGACATTGGGGGTCATTTATCAACTCTGGGCAAATTTGCCCATGGGCAGTAACCTATAGCAACCAATCAAATTGTTGTATTCATTGTTCTACCTGCAGCTGCCTGACAAAAGCCAATCACTGATTGGTTGCTATGGGTTACTGCCCATGGGCAAATTTGCCCAGTGTCAATAAATGAGCCCCATTGTGTCTAGATGGCAGCTCGTGAGGTTACTTTTTTGGAAGAGGATTTTTTTGGTTGGGTATTGTGTTTTCTCCCACAGTGAGATAACCCTCATAACTGCATGAAGCCTATCTTTAAAATAGGTTTTTCAATGAGTTCATGTCAGGGCATGCCGAAGGTGAAGGATAGAAGAAGTGACAAATATAAATATATATATGATATATAAAAGGAGTTAAAGCTTTGTTTATCAAGGCTTTGGGGGAAGTGAGCTATGACTTAGTCAGACTAGGTCATGATAGTCTTTATGATGGAAAGTTGTTGTAATAATTATAGCCGAAACTGTTGTAGCACCTGAAAAACATGGTCCTAGATCAGCGCTTCTCAACCTGTGGGTCGGGACACCTTTGGGGGTCGAACAACCCTTTTACAGGGGTCACCTAAGACCATCGGAAAACACATATTTCTGATGGTCTTAGGAATAATTTTATGGTTGGGGGTCACCACAACATTAGTAACTGTATCAAAGGGTCACGGCATTAGGAAGGTTGAGAACCACTGGCCTAGATCCAAAAATGCTGAAACCCTTCAGCAACACTCAACACAAGGGGGCACATTTACAAAAGCACGAACGCTCCGAACGTATTTTCGCTGAATTTTTCGGGCATCCGCACGACTTTTTCGTACGCCGCACTACTTTTTCGTACGCCTGCTGGGAAAAATCGGAAAGGTTTTCCTGCTGTTTACAATGGTTCGGTACAAAAATTTTGTGACTTTCAGATCGCTAATACGATATTATCGTGACTAATATGATTCTTTCGTAAACATTTTCGGGATATTTGCGATCTTCAGAAATTTTTGTTTCCAATCCGAATTTTTCCCATTCGGGATTTAAATTCGTGGATTAGTAAATCTGCCCCAAGGTGTTATTTTAAAAAATTTGTAAAGATGCCCAGCTGCAGCCATATACTTTATTACTATATTACTCATATGTCAACAGCTAAATTGTAACAAGCAACCGGTTCCTCTCTCTTCAGCACGAAGGGAATTAACAGTAATAATTGTATTAGTTCTGTGCCAATTGATTTGCCATGAATTCATTTTCAGATTAAGCCCCCCCTCCTATCATTTGTTGCCCAGCACCTGTGCAAAGTAAATCACAATCTTTCGGCTCATTGTACTCCCTTTTAACGCGTGTTCTTTCCTCCGCTGAACTATCAAGAGTCTCGATTCTGCTATTTTTGATCATTTCTTATTTTATTTTTTCAGTAAGAACAGTTTTTGGCAACGGGAATACGATTTCTCTTTTCTTACAAGGATGGCAATTTTCTCTGCTCGGTTCCGTTTTTACTTGCTACGGGTTTTTAAGCAAAGATAACAATTTTCCAGCTATTATTTTGTGTGAAATGCTTTCGTACCCTTAAACAGAGACCCTCGCTGTTACAGCGGCGCCTTTTTATGCCTTTAATCGCTTCACGTCCCCGCGTTACACTGGAAAAATATATGCGCCTTTAAGCTGTAAAATGAAGCTCAAATTCTTATAGTTGCAAAATAACTACCTAAAAAGGTTTCAAGGCACAGCAACATCCAGAGAGGCATTAAAAGTAGCACTCTCGCCGGCGGTCGCTTTGTGGAAGGTGCCATTTTGGGAAAGGCAGGGTCACACAGGGGAACTGGCGACTGACTCAAATAGCCACATTGAACGGAAGAAATGGGAGAGGATACCTAATGTAAAGAAAAATATAGATAAGAACACAAATCTCAGTTATTTAAGAAGAGATTAAAAGCACAAAAAGCCTTTATAGTTTGTTAAATTACAATTTATTGAACAAACTTGAGAGGCTAAAAATGTCGCCCCTTTAAAAAAGGAAGCTGGCAGTTAATTAAGGACCTCTCTGCATAAAGGTAGACAAAAAGATCTTTGCATTTTAAAATCAAATAAAAAATATGATATATTTGTTTTTATTCATTTTATTGTATATACAGGTTATCAGACCCCTTATCCGGAAACCCATTATCCAGAAAGCTCCGAATTACGGAAAGCTTGTCTCCCATAGACTCCATTATAAGCAAATAATTCAGAATTTTAAAACTGATTTCCTTTTTTTATGTAGAAATAAAACAGAACCTTGTAATTGATCCCAACTAAGATATAAATAATCCTGATTGAATGCAAAACAATCCTATTGGGTTTAATTAATGTTTTATTGATTTTTTAGTAGACTTAAGGTATGGAGATCCAAATTATGGAAAGACCCCTTATCCGGAATACCCTTGGTCCCGAGCATTCTGGATAATGGGTCCTATACCTGTATTATTTTGTGGATATTATAATACAGGTAAAGGATCTGGTACCTGGGATTTTTCAGATAAGGGATCTTTCTGTAATTTGGATCTCCATACCTTAAGTCTGAAATTATTTAAACATTAAATAAAACCAATAGAATTCTCTGCCACTTGTTCTCTGTATAGGTATGGGACCTGTTATCCAGAATGCTGGACAGGGGGTTTTCCGGATAAGGGTTTTTTTTTCCATAATTTGAACCTTTTATCTCAAAGGAGAATGAAGCTAATGAGCCAGGTTATTGTTAATAGATTAGTCACATTAGTGCCACCTAGAATGCTATATTTATTCTGCAGAATGCTTTACCATACCTGAGTAAACAGCCATAGAAGCTCTCTCTGTTTGTTTGAGATAGCAGCTGCCATTTTACCTTGGTCTGACTTCTCTTCCGTGCTTTCATATCTGTGTTCTGGGCTTAGATTGCAGCAGAGGGGGTAGGGGAGCGAAGGGTAGGGGAAGAGAGGGGGAGAGAGGAGCAAACTGTGCAGACTTGTGCCGTGCCATGAAGGATTTTGTAGAGAGAAGGAAGTCTGACACAGAAGATCATGTGTACAGAACTGAAGGCAAAAAATGTGGTGTTTCTTTTCAGAGCAGCAGTTCTGTAAGTGCTTATGGCTGTATTTACATAGACATTTCGGGTAAAGCTTACATGTTAACCTTTTCTTTTCTGCTAAAAAATAATCTAAACATGAAATGAACCCAATAGGATTGTTTTCCCTCAAATAACACCACCTTGACAAACTCCTCTTCTTTAATTCATGCACATTTTAGCAGGAACTGGAAATATACATACCACCAATATATAGGACAAATATCATCCCCATTCCAAAGGATAGAGGGTTCCCTGAGCATTACCTCCTGCAGCCAGCATAACCTACCGTTGGGTGGACAAAATAAGAATAATCTAGTAAATGTTATGTGCCTGGCGCTTATATCCCCGGCGCTTATGTTTCTCTGCTAGAATTCACCCTAAAACTGGTGTTTTTACACAGGGTTTAGCAAGGCCACCAAATGCGTTACTATTCAAGCATCTGTTTCTATATATCACAACCAGGGGAACTTTTGTGTTCACAAAATATTTTTCATTCGCAGTGATTCAACATGTTTTATTGAGAGCCATTAGAGTTTCCTTAACTCCTACTGAATCACCAGTAAAATGGTTAAAAAGTTACAAAATACACATTTCAGTTGGCCTTGCTCAGCTTAGAAGTTGACTTGTCTTTTAAAAGTTGTTTAACTAATTAGACTTAACCACACATATTCCCCCATTATTAGTGATGAGCGACGCCGAAAAATTCACAAATCTCTCAAAAGATTCGCGAAACGGCGAAAATGCAGCACGTCAAAAAAAAATTTCGCCCGCGGCTATTATTTTGTTGCGCGGCTATTATTTCGTCGCCCACGGCTATTATTTTGTCGCCCATGGCTATTATTTTGTCGCGCGGCTATTATTTTGTCGCTCGTGGCTATTATTTTGTCGCCCGTGGCTATTATTTTGTCGCGCGGCTATTATTTCGTCGCCCACGGCTATTATTTTGTCGCCCGTGGCTATTATTTTGTCGCGCGGCTATTATTTCGTCGCCCACGGCTATTATTTCGTCGCCCGCGGCTATTATTTTGTCACGCGGCTATTATTTCGGCGTTCGCGGCTATTATTTTGTCGCCTCGTGACTATTATTTTGACGCGGGCGACAATTTTTGCCCGTGCGGCGAATTTTTCCGCAGCAAATTTTTTCATCCGTTTCGCAAAACAATCCACCAATGGCGAAACGCGGAAATTCGCTGCGAATCCATGCCTGCCGAAATATTTCGCCCATCACTACCCATTATAAATGTTGTTCACCCATTTTGTAATACGTCTTAAAACTGGATCATTGTGGTTAACGTTCCTTCGATCCGTTGTGACTGGAGCGGAGAATTCAGAATCCTGGATCAGGAAGCAAAGAAACAGCGAACTGATGGAGCTGCCTCGTCTGCTTATAAACAATATTGCTTTAAGGGTTCATCCATAAAGGTTCTGGATGCCAGCCCCCAGCATGTCTTCATCTGAATCTTTTTGAAGTAAGCTAGAAGTTGTAGTCCAGAAACATTTGGGTATCTCATAGTTGAGCTGCAGTGATTAGTAGCCTTTGGCTACTGTTAATTATGCTCGGTCTGCTGAACCTCTGACCAGTTCTAAAGCTCTATCCAAGCCTTCCCCAAGCTACATGTTAAATGCATTTGTTCCGAGGCATCTGAGAAGCTACGGAAATGTCTGTAGGTCTGAAACAATCCGAGAGGATCCAACTTTCAATGCAAATCATTTGTTTTGACGTTAATCATCTGAGCCCAGGGCTGGGAGCTTTGTGTGATGTAGTGTAATTTGATTTGTAGAGTGTGAGAATTTTATAACAGTCATTTGAGAATAAATTACCTAGCGGTTTTCTGCTCTGAAGAAACTTATTTGTGGTATAATTTAATTTGTTTCCATAAATAAGTGAATGACCTTCACATATTATTCTCTCTTGAATTACGAGCCACTCATCCACTAGTGGAAAAGGATTTGGTTTTACCACCATCATTTAATGCCACTTTATCTCTGTACAGCTTGCTTATAGGTATGTGATATGTGCTATATATATATATATATATATATATACAGGTATGGAACCCCTTATCCAGAATGCTTGGGACCTGGGGTTTTCCGGATAAGGGATCTTTCCGTAATTTGGAGCTCCATACCTTAAGTCGACTAAAATATTATTTAAACATGAAATAAACCCAATATGCTTGTTTTGCTTCCAATAAGGATTAATTATATCTTAGTTGGGATCAAGTACAGGTACTGTTTTATTATTACAGAGAAAAGGGAATCATTTAACCATGAAATAAACCCAATAGGGCTGTTCTGCCCCCAATAAGGGGTAATTATATCTTAGTTGGGATCAAGTACAGGTACTGTTTTATTATTACAGAGAAAATGGAATCATTTAACCATTAAATAAACCCAATAGGACTGTTCTGCCCCCAATAAGGGGTAATTATATCTTAGTTGGGATCAAGTACAGGTACTGTTTTATTATTACAGAGAAAAGGGAATCATATAACCATGAAATAAACCCAATAGGACTGTTCTGCCCCCAATAAGGGGTAATTATATCTTAGTTGGGATCAAGTACAGGTACTGTTTTATTATTACAGAGAAAAGGGAATCATATAACCATGAAATAAACCCAATAGGGCTGTTCTGCCCCAATAAGGGGTAATTATATCTTAGTTGGGATCAAGTACAGGTACTGTTTTATTATTACAGAGAAAAGGGAATCATTTAACCATGAAATAAACCCAATAGGGCTGTTCTGCCCCCAATAAGGGGTAATTATATCTTAGTTGGGATCAAGTACAAGTAACTGTTTTATTATTAAAGAGAAAAAGGAAATCATTCTTAAAAATTAGAATTATTTGCTTATAATGGAGTTAATGATATATGGCCTTCCCGTAATTCGGAACTTTCTGGATAACGGGTTTCTGGATAACGGAATTGCTAGGCACAAAAATGGGTGCAGAATTGCACCTATGAAAATGCTGTTTATAAATGTGATTGTACCTTCTTGCACTTATCTACATTACAATAGAGCACCAAATTAGGGTCACTTCCAATTGGGCTGACAAACTGGACACATTGAATTAAATTCATTTTACAAATTGTCTGCCACAGGCTTGTATTGCAATTGGATATGTGTTTATACTAATTTTAGAGGTAAACTGGAAATGTGAATAAGCCCTCTGAGCTATATTTTATGTGAGATAGTGATTGGGATCAGAATAACTTTGGACCCATATACAGACCATTACATTTCTGACATGGTTAAAAGCGGCCAAGTAGGCATCCAACATTTACCCCAGTTTGGGCACATTTAGGGGCCCATTTATTATTATTATTAACATTTATTTATAAAGCGCCAACATATTCCGCAGCGCTGAACATTTACTAAACAATTTTGAGATAAATTCATATTTTTTCTAAATTATAGAACATTTCTGAGTGTATGCAAAAATTTCATTAAAACTCCTCAAGTTTTTTGTGGTTTTCGGTAAATTTTCACGAAAAAATCCTACTTTGCGCAAAGAATATAAACATTTCGGAATTCGTTAACACTTTGGTTACACTTTCTTCGGGACTATGGAAGGCTTCCAAAGCCAGAAAGGTTTTCATGGCATAACAAACTTTTTGGCACGAAAATATTGTGACTTTCGTAACCACACTTGCGAAATTTTCGTACGAACGACTGCTTCTTGAGACATTTTAGAACTGCAGAAATGATTGTGGTTACTCCGAATTCATACCATATCACGGTTTAAGCCCCGAAAAAAAAATTTTTTAGTAAATCTGCCCCTTAGTGTGTATTAACCTACCTAAATACAAATTAAAGCCAATGAATTAATGAGTTTCTAAAGAATGGCAAAATGAAGGTTTGGCTCACTTTCTGCATCTAAGTTTCTCTACTTTGCATTCCCCTGCCCAGACCGGAATAAAAAAAACTATTCCCCCAAACAATGTAGGTCTCTATAAAATATTTTGCATAAAAAAGCTCATATGTAAAGCCCTGCTTCATCTAAATAAACCATTTTCATAATTTGTTTTAGTAGTATGTGCTATTGGGTAATCCTAAATAGAAAACTGCCTTTTTAGGTATTAAGGGCCGCCCCCTGGGATAATATGATTTGCGGTGCACACAAACAAGCCAAGGCACACATACATGCTAGGCCCCATCAGCCAATGAATGGGCAGAGTTCTGCCTTTTGCTCCCACACTACTTCCTGTTACAGTCAGAGCTGCATTATTTCCTGTCAGCTGATCTCTGAGGGAGCACACAGCCCATCACTAAATGGCGGCTCAAGGGAATGGATGTAAAAGTGCAATATTTACTGATATATATATTCCAGTTTAATAATATTATTTAATAGGCCACTTAATATGATATACATTATCTGTTGGTTAAATATTCATTCTGGGGATATAGTTTTCCTTCAAGAAGCTGAATAAGAGAAACAAGGTGCTTCTGCAGAAATACCCCTTGGTGCATTTTTTATAAGCTACATTCTGGGGTATCAGATAAGCAATTATAATCACTAGGGGGGTGCCCAACAGGCTTAATAATAAGGCTGAGAGATACTTTAACTTTCTCACTAAGGAAAACAAAAATGTTCCTATGGCTTTGAGTCTGAATTATGATATACTTTTGCTACACTGGTTTTCCTGCTAAAGGATTTCCTGTTAAACTTACCAACCGGCCCTTTAAATTGAGATAAAACAACTAAGAAAAACTGAATTCAAAATCATTTGTTTACAACGAAATTAATGCTGGGAAGAAGTGAGGATTAGCTGCAGCTGCCAGTGGCTGGGTTTATTGGTGGGAAGCCCTGGGCACGCATATCTTGACAAGTGGTGACAGTTAGTTTACAATAGCCTGTCAATTACAGCCCATTCGTTGAATCGTATCACATGTCTGTCAAAGCAAAGCACTGTAACGGGGGGGGGGGAAATGTCTAAAAAAAAAAAAACGACGCTAATTCCCTATTCTCATCACTGTCATAGCCAAATAAAGACAAGAAAGATTGGGTGTCCCGAATGAGAATTATATTTCAATATGGTGCCCCAGGGAAATTTCAAATTAATAAAGAAAAAAAAAAGGAAATTAATTCAAACATTGTCATTCTGGTTAAATGGGTTTCCATATGGGCTGGAGGGACACACGTCCCTGGAACATTCTGTGTTTTGTGATAAATATTTTGTATAAAGTCGGTGTGGGTTTGGGAGAGGCAAACGATCATTTATCACAAAAATCATTTATAACTGATCAGAAATGATCTTTCCAGTAGCGACTGTGATCGTTACCTTCTTTATTCCTTATTTCCCCCCTTATCTTTCTAATCTATTCATTATCCCTCAAACTTTTAGCTCTTTGCTACTAACGATCATTAATCATGGATATAATTCAATGACAGCGAGGTCGTGTCCCACTAACAAAGTACACCTTGTTTGCCTTTAAATGCTAATCATTTCTCTGAAAAATTAATGAGGGTCTAAGGGACGGGATATAAAGTGTGTTGTATAATTAAAGTGTGTTTCCAACAAATGATGTCTCGCTAGTTATAACAATTTGGGTAGAGTGACAGTGCAAACAGCTACGTGCTTATACACAATATTCTACTTATATTCTATATATAATGTTTTATTATATGTATATTAGGAATATAAGGAGATATAAAACGGTTCCACATCAGATTAATGTCTCATACACATGGGCGTTTTCTATGAATTTATATGGGGATGTAGGTTTTACCGCATCTAAAGGAATGAGCTTATGGATTCTTAGGGGCACATTTATTAATCCATGAACATCCGGAAAGCGTCCGAATGCGTTTTTTCGTAATGATCGGTATTTCTTCGTAAATTGTTGCGACTTTTTCGTAGCCGTTACGACTTTTTCGCAAATTGTCGTGACTTTTTCATAGCGTTACGACTTGCGCGAATTGTCGCGACTTTTTCGTACCCGTCGCGCCGTCGTAATGGCTACGAAAAAGTCACGACAATTTACGAAAAAGTCGCAAAATGTTAGTTTCCAATCCAAATTTTTCCCATTCGGATTTGGATTCGTGGATTAGTAAATGTGCCCCATAGGGGCATAATTATCAAAATGCGTATTTGGGCAATTTTTGTATTTATTTCTACGTCGAATAATTGTGAAATGACAAAAAACACAGATGTTAGCTTATTTATGAAAAAATCCTAAAATGCCACCCAATAAAACTGAAAAAAACCTCAAATACCTTGAATTTTATCCAGCATTTCTTAATGGGTCGACAAGCTCAAAAAAAAATTCCAAAAACTCAAAAAAAATTCAATAAAAAATTATTCAAATTCATGATTTTTAGAGCAAATATCTTGAATTGTGGACAGAATACTAACGTCGATAAATATAATTGTGTTTTGAAAGAATTTGTATTTGTATTTGTGCACATGTGATGTGTTCTAAATATAATTATGGAATGCATGTTAGATGCACAAAAACACAGTTACACGCATTAAAAAACATACATGTGAATGTAATAAATAGTGATAAGCGAATCTGTCCCGTTTAGCTTCGCCAAAAAAAATTAGCAAAACAATAGGAAAATTTGCGAAATGGCGAAAATCCACAAAACACACTTGTAACACTGTTTTTTGTTTCTGTTGTGTGCGTCTTCTTTTGCCGCGACTGCGCCTATTTTTGCCCATTTTGGCTCATCCACATCTATTTTTGACACGACCACACCCATTTTGATGCGACTGTGCCTATTTTTACACGACCACAATTTTTTTACACGCAACAAATTTTTCCACAACAGATTTTCGCTGAAGTTTCACAAAACAATTCGCCGATTCGCTGCAAATCCATGCCTGGCAAAAAGATTCGCTCATCACTAAACATTTTATTCAAATTCAAAATGTAAAAATGGGTGAGAGGCGCCTTACTGTATTATACAGGGGGTGTATTCATGTAACTTCTAATAAGAAACGTTACTCCTACATTGATTTACATTATTAGCAATTCTCTAAGCAAAATACTGAAGATTTGAATTAAAAAAATGTAGCTGCTAAAACCTGCTGAGCTTCTATATAAGAGGGGCATATCCAACATTCAAGCTATTTGATAAGTTTTTTTTTTATCAGTCTAAGTTGTAAAACTAAAGGGAACAATGTTATTTCTGTTGTGATTGGTTTTTTTTCTACAAACCAAAGCAAGCACATTCTTCTCATTTATGTTTTTCAAAAATATGCTAGTGATGGAGGAAAAAAAAAAGGTTTCATTTTTTTATTTCTTTGTGGTTTTTCAGTTTTTCAACTTTTTGAATTTCAGTAGCTATCTGGTTGCTAGGGTCTTGTTTACCTTAGCAACCAGGCAGTGGGTTAAATGAAAGACTGGAATACGAATAGGAGAGGAGCTGAATAGTAAGATACTGTAAGTAATAAAAAGTAACAATAGTAATACATTTGTAAGAACGCAGAGCAATAGTTTTTGACTGGTCAGTGACCCTCATTTGAAAGCTGGAAAAATGTAGAGGTGGAAGGCAAATAGTTTAAAAACTATAAAAAAAAAAATTGGTTTCCTGGATAAAGAATCTTTCTATAATTTGGATCTCCATACTTAACGTAAATACAGAAAAAAAAGAAAATCAATATAAAAAATGGAATTATTTGATTAAAATGGAGCCTGTGGGAAATGGGCTTTCCATAACTCGGAGCTTTCTGGATAACGTGATTCTGGATAACGAGGTCACCAAGCGAGTGGATCTTCTTCTAATATCCCCACCTACGGGTGGCCAGGGGTGGGCTTTATCGGGCTCATTCAGGCTAATTTGGTCGTTTGGCCCCAGAATTAGAACATCGGGTATAGGCATTTGTTGGTTCAGGGACCGAATCAATGAGCTGATGCAGTGCCTGATCCAACTAATTTTTAAACCTGCCCAATCGAAATCTGGACGATTTCAGGCAAGATGTCGGGCAGGCCCGTTGTTAGTGCCCATACAAGCTGCCAAAACGGGACCAATATCGGCAGCTAGAATGGGCTGTGTATGGGCACCTTAAGCTACAACCACAAACAGAGCCCAGTAAGAAGCCCCACCTTCATTCCATCCATACACCATGGAGAACACATCGAGGAGACAGCAGCGGAAAATTTGGCATATTTGGGATGAGCTATAAAAGGAATAAATGGAATAAATCACAAGCAGAATATATTTACTAACTTGCAAATATCTAGAATGTTTTGCTGTTGAGTGAAACACAGGCATACCACTGTTCAAGTGGCGATATATTTGCAGAATAACACGTCCAATTATTTTGCAGAGTGAATGACAGTCAGCAATGAATTCAAGGATGGAAATGAAATGGTTTAGACCATGTGAAATTCTTCTGCTTGCTTGCTGATGGACTAGTTAATGCCTGCTAATCCAGTGAAAAAATGTGCAATTTTCCTTTCCAGAACCAATGAATTATATAGCAGAAAGAAAGCTTTCTACAATAGCGCTACTTAAAAAGCCCAATTTCAAACAAGGCACAGGCACCTTTTGAACTCCGCAGGGTTTCACCGCTAACTGTTTTTTCTTTTTTTTTAAAAGCTACTTAAACCCACGGATCCATTTATAGATTTAGAACAGTAGATGGAAAGTTTATTTTCCTATTTATTGCATATTATGTTTTTCTAGATATAATTTGTCCCAGAATTACATTTTATTTCAAAAAGTCAACAATATTTATACAACCGGAACAACTGTGATTTCTTTGTTATAAATAATAAAAATATAAAATAATATTTATGAAATAAATTATAATATTGTACAGTAAATAATTTTATTTTTAAAATTCATGGCACAACAAATGATAATATTATAGTATAGTTTACGTTCTGAAATCATTTCTTAATATGGTAATTGGGCTAAACAAACACAGGTATTCTATAATACAGGTACAATGAGAGCCAGAATGCTAGGGATTTGGGGTTTTCCAGATAAGTGGTCTTTCCGTAATTTGGATCTTCCTAAAAAAATATTTAAACATGAATTAAACCCAATAGGACTGTAAGGATTAATTATATCTTAGTTGGGATCAAGTACAGGTACTGTTTTATTATTACAGAGAAAAGGGAATCATTTAACCATGAAATAAACCCAATAGGGCTGTTCTGCCCCCAATAAGGGGTAATTATATCTTAGTTGGGATCAAGTACAGGTACTGTTTTATTATTACAGAGAAAAGGGAATCATTTAACCATTAAATAAACCCAATAGGGCTGTTCTGCCCCCAATAAGGGGTAATTATATCTTAGTTGGGATCAAGTACAGGTACTGTTTTATTATTACAGAGAAAAGGGAATCATTTAACCATTAAATAAACCCAATAGGGCTGTTCTGCCCCCAATAAGGGGTAATTATATCTTAGTTGGGATCAAGTACAGGTACTGTTTTATTATTACAGAGAAAAGGGAATCATTTAACCATTAAATAAACCCAATAGGGCTGTTCTGCCCCCAATAAGGGGTAATTATATCTTAGTTGGGATCAAGTACAGGTACTGTTTTATTATTACAGAGATAAAGGAAACCAGTTTTCAAAATGTTAATTATTTGATTAAAATGGAGCCTATGGGAGATGGCCTTTCTGTAATTTGGAACTTTCTGGATAATGGGTTTCCGGATAAGGGATCCCATACCTGTACAATGTCGATAATACTTCAAAATCATTAACGTAAATAAAAGTATATTTGTTACCAAAAATTGGGTTAAGTTCCAATTCTAATGAAGACATTTATCTAAAGGTTGTATTTTGGTGGCAAAAATAAGATTTTGTTGAGGTAAAAGACATTTTTTGCCAATTATTATGTGACAAAAACTGACAAATCTGAAAGAAAAAATACGCCAAAAGCTTGCAATGTAGAAGTCAATGGCAGGTGTCCTTTTTGCAACTGGAAGATCTTAGTGATGAACGAATCTGCTCCATTTCACTTCACCAGAAAATTTGCGAAACATCAAAGATGACGTGCGTCAAAAAAATTGCCACGTGCGTGTCACAATTTTGCACATCAAAAAAATGACACAGGCAAGAATTTTTGTCGACGTGTTGTGACAATATTTTGACGTGTGGTGAATTTGCCTGCAGCAAACTTGTGCCCATTTTGAGACTTAATCCGCCAATTGTGAAACACGGAAATTTGCCACAAAATCATGCCTTAAGAAAAATTTGCCCAGAAGATTTTTCTTTTTTGTGGTTTTCGCCTAGAAGATCTTTCTTTTTTGTGGTTTTCGCCTAGAAGATTTTTCTTTTTTGTGGTTTTCACCTAAAAGATCTTTCTTTTTTGTGGTTTTAGAGGTGTTCATGTTTTTTCAACACTTTCATTTGTGTGACAATATAAAAATGTTGCGTTTTTTTGAGTTTTATCCGCTTCTTTTTTTGTTTGTGCTTTTTTAAAAGCCCATTTTAATAAATCCCTTGTAATTTTAGAGAAAATGAATTTAGTTGTGGTTTCAAAAACTCTGAAACTACGAAAATCAGAATGTATAAATCTCTGCCCCTAAATAAGTGCATGAACTTGAGTTGTAAATAGAATTCCCCCCAGTTCAGTTTAATTGGACTGTATTTGAAATGGTAACTTAACAGTAAACCCTGTGATAAATTCAATCTGTGTGAAACTTATTATCAAGGATAAACACAAGTTTTTGCCTAATGCAGGTGGAATTCACATTTTTGTGAGTGGCAAAAATGTTCAAGGATCTACATTTGAAATAAGAGAAAATGTGAGAAGCAATACCCATAGGCTCCAATGCATGTGGTACGAGAAAAAATGGCCATTGGCTCAATGCAATTTTTGTGAAAAAAAAACACCCATTGACTCCAATGCACTTGATGCAAGAATAAACTCTAATGCATTTGGCACAAGAAATAACATGGTGAAATAAGCTTATTGACTTATTTTCCAGTGACACAAAACTGGCAGTCTCACTTATCACTACTCGTTCTAGGTTTTCTGTAGACACAGGGGTAGAATGGGTAATGTTTTGTAGTTTTCAGCAACTAAAATGTGGTTAAATGTGTTTCTGTCTGTGGCTTGATAGGGATTCACCGAATCCAACATTTTGATTGGGATTCAGTCCAAAACCAGCATTATTTTGTAGCATTTAGAACTGGCAGAGTCTTCAGCAGGTTTGGACTGGGGGTGCATGGCACCCCGCACCCCCCAAAGTGTCCCGCCAGCCCTGTCCCCCACAGGAGCCCCCTCCTGACATCCTCCACTGAGCGTGTATAACTGAAATGCATCAGGGGAGGACACAGGCAGTCGGGGGAGCAACAAGCATCCGGTCTGGGCCGCCGGGGCCCACCGGGTTTTTCTGCCGTGTCCCGTCGCCCCAGTTCGACCCTGTTCTTCAGCCAAACCAAATCCAAACCCTTAAAGCATCTTTTTGGCTGGTTTACTGTTACATTTGTAAAAATGATTGGTACAATGGGATGTTTAGTTTTACAAATTAACAAAGCTGAGTATTTCCTATATGAGTTTTTTTTATAATATGATAGAGATTCTAAAAAACACACACACACACACAAATTCAAAACGTAATAAAACTACTGCTCTGTGTTTTGGTATTTAGACAGCAGGCCAGAAAATGCTACCTCCTGATTGGTTGTTAGAAATATTGTGTCACGATCTCCTTGAGGAGACTCCATGGAGTACCAGGAAGGTGGGAGCCTGAACACTGGGTAACCCGGAGTGTATCCATAAATCACAGAACTGGTGTCAGAGGCCATGATATAGTGAAGAACTTTAATAACAAGAAGCGTAACAGTGCACACAATGGTAATACACACTGAATAAGAAACGGCAGGCAGAGGCAGAATCCAAAAACAGGCAAAAGGTCAGGGCAAGCGGCAGTAAAGCAAGGTCGAGGACAGGCCAAGGTCAAAACCGGGAAATCAAGGCAGAACTAGGAAGGGCACAGACAACAGGAACAGGGCAGAAAGCAAGAACAGAACAAGGAAATCTGGAGCTTGGAACCAGCACGAAAAGAAGAACAGTCACAGGAACAGAGAACACGGAGGCAGGGTCACAAGAAACAATTAATGACCAAGCAAGGGGCAATGGTCAGGGAAAGGCTTATAAAGGGTGAAGATTAGGAGATGGGAAACACATGAGGTTAATGAGGTGGGCGGAGGAAAGGGAGCAGACAGAAAGTAGGAGACAAGAGAAGAAACAGACAGAGCCCAAAATGCCTCTAGTGGCTACAGAGGCAAATGCATGCCGCCAGGAATACCCCAAGCGGTGTTCAAATCCTGACTGATCCTGACATATTGCTTCAGTACAAGATAATATTATCTATTATTTTATAAGTTATTTAAAAACTATTAGGTAATCATAATGCTATTTTTATTGACAACAAGGAACTATAACCAAGTATTGCTTGGGGTCATGGCATTCATCTAGTGTTAAAAAAATTGAGCCTTGCATAAAATGTTATGAATAATTGTAAAAATAGGGCTAATTTAGTAACAGATGCATGTAAAGTTGCACATACAAAAATGAGCTTCTTTCTACATTTCTGCCTCTAGCACCAATGCATGCTTTTGCACCTGTTAATGGGAATGATGTGCAAAGTGCATCCGTTAAAGGCACTGGGGAGCCAATCACCAGGCATATGCTTGGGGGGGCTGAATACACCCATGAACTGCCCAGATCAGAGTTTTTCTAATAGGTACAAGTTTGAGCCAATGTTCTTAAATAGCTTGCTCTTGCAAAATGTAATGACAAACTGTAGCGGGTGTAATAACCCTGTAATTCTTGGAAAACTGCTACATAGCATGTACAAACACTTAGGGGCTTATTTATCAAAATGTGAGTTTAGAGCTTAATACATAAAAAAATCACCCACATTCTTTTCTTTTTTTTGTAACTTTTTTTTTTTGAAGTAAGCATGTATACAAACATAGAGAAAAAGAAAATATAGAAGCATCATAGCATATCAAAAGTTATAGACCTAGTCCTACTGGTTATAATTGTCTTAGGACGATAACAGTTGTTATCTTTGTTGTTGTGGTTATGTAACCCTATTTTGGCTACGGTTGTACTTTTAACACGCAACACCCTGCGTGTGGCGCTACAGGAGCCCTGATCCCCCGCTTATTATGGGGGACAGGTATGATATAAATGAATGGCGTGCCTCCACCCAGGGCAGGTATAGGTAGAACTATATGTCTCCTCCCTGGGAAAACTCTATGAGGTCCTCCTTGGACCCGGACTCCCAGCAACTCCCGGTACCTTGCCCCTCCCTTGGGGTAGCTGCTTACCAGGCAGTTGAGGATCCTCAGTATATGAACAGCCAAGACACCGGTTTAAATGGTGAACCAGATGAACTTGTTTATTGATGCAGGCAGAACACTTCAGAGGATGTCACACAGACGGCTCAAGTCACACACTCTCTCTTTGAGCTACCCCCGGTACTCCCGCCGGATGCTTCCACCTAGGAACTCACCCCGGCCCACGCGTAGGGCCCCTTCACTGGGAACACTCTCAGGTGCTGACTTGGCTCCTCTTACTACTCACTACAGGCCCTGAACTCCAGCCATGAATGCTGGGGGGTCTTAACCCCTCTCTCTCCTGTTGGGGCTATCACTGCCCGTTCTCTCTAGCCTGCCTGTCACTCCTAGAGTGACCTGTTACAGAACCTCCTGTACTAGAACACCAGCCTGTTGCTGACCTCATTACAGAGGGGGTCCCAGGCAGAAAGACCTGCTGAACATGGGAGTCATTCCCTTTTATACTTTTAGCACAGCGACATCTAGTGGTTGCTGTTAACTTGCAGGGATACTCCCTTTTAACACATAAACACCCAGGACCTCCTTTAGGTGTCCAAATCTCATAAGGCCACCCTCATGGTGCCTGTCTAAAGGGGAACTAATCCTGGAGGGGCCCAATTCTTTGGGGTCCCTACAGTTATATGTCCTCATTCTCCTTGTATGAGTGATCGGAGTTCCCATGTTGACCAGACTTTTAAATATGCCGGAACCGTGTTGCGGAGATAGGCGATCCTGGATTCAAAAATTTCTGTTGCTTTCAATTCTTTGGTACAGTTCTTCCCAGGTTGGGGGTGTTGGTGTTTTCCATTTAGATGCTATGGATATACGGACTGCAGTCAATATATGGTTGGACAGTCTTTGTTGTGATCTGGTGAGTCCGATTATAGGTCTGCCTAATAAAAAAGTAGTTATGCTTTTTTGTATTGTTTGGTGCAGAAGGGATGACAGGAGATCTCGGGCCTTCTCCCAGAGAGGTTGCAGGGGGGACAAAACTAGAATATGTGTGACACATCTCCTATGGCCCCACCGCACCTCCAGCATATCTAACGGTATTCAGGATATATTCTATTCAATCTCACTGGGGTTAGGTACCACACCCACGGTTTTTTTCATTCCTATGGGATATTTAGAAGCTAATTTATCAAATTGTGAGTTCTAACTTTCACCCATTGATAAATAAGCTTCTAAAAATCCTATGGGAATGAATAGAACGTGGTGGAGTTTTTATTAATTAAGCTCTAAGCTCACATTTTGATAAATCTACCCCTAAAAAGTGAGTTTTTGCCGTGATTCAAGTCTTTTGTGCTAAATTCAAATTCGAATCGCCAAAACGTGAACATTTGAGACATATTAAAGGAACAGTAACACTTAAAAAATGAAAGAGCTTTAAAGTAATAAAAATATAATGCACTGTTGCCCTGCACTGGTAAAACTGGTGTGTTTGCTACAGAAACACTACTATAATTTATATAATAAGCTGCTGTGTAGCCATGGGGGCAGCCATTCATGCTGGAAAAAAGGAGAAAAGGCACAGGTTACATAGCAGATAACAGATAAGCTCTGTAGAATACAATGGTGTTTTATCTGTTATCTGCTATGTGCCTGTGCCTTTTCTCCTTTGAATGGCTGCCTCCATGGCTACATAGCAGATTATTTATATAAATTATAGTAGTGTTTCTGAAGTAAACACACAACTTTTACCAGTGCAGGGCAGCGGCACATTATATTTTTTGGTGTTACTGTTCCTTTAAGCAAGAAATCGAAAAACCGTTCATGTAGAAGTCAATGGAAGCAGGTTTTTCAATTTGAGTTTTCATTAGAAATGATGAATAGAATGCAATAGCGCTGTGTTCAAGGTTCTTTTCACATTATAATGCAAACGTGCTTAAAAGATCTGAGTTTTTTAATAAATAAGTGCCCATTTAAGTTTGGTGAGTTTTTATTTGAATAGAAAAAAGTGAAAATTTACAAATATGAATTTTGATAAATAAGCCCCAAAGTAAATTGTACCAATATTAAGCTCTAATCCACAGTTGGTAAATAATGCCTAATGTGCTCTGTGAGTGCTTGCCCAATGGGCATGAATGAAAATTGTAGTGAAAATGAATGCAGTAGCTGATTGGAGGGTTTGAACTTGATGGACTTTTTGCTTGCAAATTTGTAATTTATACAGTTTCCAAAATGGAGATTTATGTCTGTAAAGTCAACGTAGGTTTTACAATGAATTTGGACAACATTTAGCAATCCTTACCTTGCATTTTTAGCCTGAAAGATCTTTCTCTTTTCCTACAGCAGAAAGCATAAATAGAGTGACAGTAGGATGTTGGTATTTGATTTTCCAAGACACAGCATCACAGTTAAAGAGGTAAGAGGTGACTTTTTTTTAATTTTTTTTTATAAATATTTATAAGAATTTAGAAATAATGATAAAAAATGAACTCATTTGTACGCTAAAATTTTTACCGCGGCTTAATTTTGGCGATTTTTCGCACGATTCACTATAAGCATACTTGCGCTTTTTTACGCGCGATATTGCATGCGTTATTTAACTCGCGAAGACTATTTCAATGCGGTATTTGTTGGTACATGTGCTAAATTACATATGAATGGTAGCTTAGAAATAGTGTATAAAAATTGTCGCCGCATATAAATGGTGTATATAAATATTAGCCACATATAAATGGTAGCATATAAATAGTAGATGCATATAAATAGTAGCCACTAGTGATGAGCAAATGTGTTCTGGTTATCTTTAGTGAAAAATTAGCAAATCTTTCGAAAGATCCACGAAACGGCAAAAATGTTTTGCGGGCAAAAAAATTGTTGCCCGTGACTATTATTTTTTGACGCTTGTATAAATTTTTGTATGTGCGGTGAATTTTTGCGTGGCGAATTTTTTCATGCGTTTTGCCATTGGCGGATTTTTTTGCGAAACGCATGAAAAAATCCGCCGCGAAAAAATTCAACGCACGTCCAAAAATTTGCTGCAAATCCATGCCTGGCGAAACATTTCATCACTTGTAGCCAAATATAAATACTCGCGCAAATGAACGCACGCCATGTTAGCCATACACGCCAATACTTGCAGAAAATTACTGTATTAAAAATGAACATTTCGCTGCAAACTGGCGGCTGCGTCACTCTAGGGGAAACACAGACTTGAATAAATAACACTGTAAGTCCATATTTTATTGCAAAAAATCATTTACTGTACTTTTCTATAATTTTTCGCCTGCCTGTAGTAGGAGTTAATTTTCGCATAGCCGAACGCGATATTTAGCGCGCAAAAGTTATAGTGAATCATGCGATCGTATTCTTTTCAGCGCGGAAATTAACGCATGCGGTAAAACTAGTGCGAGAAATAACCCATGTGAAAATGGCGATTTTTCGCACGCGATAATACTATGGTGAATCGCGCGCAAATTATTTTGCGTTTTTTAACGCAAAAAAGCGTGCGATAATTTTTATCGCACTTTAGTGAATCAGGCCCAATATGGTATGAATTCAGAGTAACCACAATAATTTCTTGTTCTAAAATGTTCGTAGGAAAATATCGCGATTGCGTTCTGAAAGTCACAATATTTTCATGCCAAAACGTTTGTTATGCCACAAAAACCTTTCTGGCTTTGGAAGCCTTCCATAGGACTCAATGGTACCCGACAGATCAAACCTGGCGAAAAAATAGTCCTGATGAAAGTGTAACCAAAGCATGAATGAATTCCGAAATGTTCGTATTCTTTGCGCAAAGTATGATTTTTTTCGTGGAAATTTATCAAAAACCACAAAAAACTCATGGAATTTTAATGAAATTTTTGCATACACTCTGAAATGTTCTATAATTTAGAAAAAATATGAATTTATCTCAAAATTGTTTAGTAAATGGGCCCCATAATGACACTTTCGTGGATGTGATCATGGGAAGAGCTTTTTTATTCTTTTCTCATGGGTACAGATATGCAATCTATTGTCAAGGATATTTGGGACTTGGGATTTTCTACATTGTATTGTGGGTCACCATGTCTTAAGACTACAAAAACATTTAAACATAAACAAAGTAAGTACCCCATACAGAAATATAAGAGCACCAAGGGGTGTAAAAGCATATTCCTGAAGTGCTCATTCTTAAAGACTTTCCATCCAGGGTCTGGCAGAATTTGCCCCTCATACTGGATAAAAAATTGACATTCAAGTTAGGGGACAGGAGGTTGGACATCTACAAGACTCCTTCTACCCACCCCTCAGGCAGTGCTACTGAATGCAGGCAGTGCTGTATTCACCGGTCTAAAAAGGAGTGACCTGTGGCAATTATTCTACCTGCAGGGCAAGGAGCGAAATACAAAAAATATGGTGGATTTTTCACACTTTGAACCCCACTGTGGGTAGTAAATGCCCCCTATAGTGTGTTACTATCATGTTAAAAAGTGTTTTTTTTTTACTATTAAGTAAAAAAATACAAATAATATTCTGGTAGTTCTAGAATACAGGTTTTCAGATATAGGTAAGGAATCTGTTATGTGGTTTGCCTGGGACCTAAAGCTTTTTTATAATTTGGAGCAGTGATCCCCCACCAGTGGCTCAGGGGCAACATGTTGCTCATCAACCCCTTGGATGTTGCTCCCAGGGGCCTCAAAGCAGGGGCTTATTTTTAAATTTCTGGTTAGGAGGCAAGTGTTGATCGCATTAAACCCAGTGTAAAGCCAAACTATCAGGACCGTATATGAAAGGGTAGCTGGAAGAATTCGCGGGAGAAGGACCTCTCCTACACCTCCCACTGAGACGGCAGTCGCTGAGGGTGAGACAGGACTGGGCCTAGTGGAGGAGTGGCAGGAGTGCCGAACCGGAGCGTCAGAGCCGAATCAAAAGCAAGAAGATTGGTCAGGCAGGCGATAGGTCAGTTCAGGCAGCGAGGTTCAAATTCCAATTCAGGCCGGGTCAAAATCAGCAATTCAATAGCAGGAACAGAGGCTTAGTGGTTTCCAACAGAAATGATCACTTCGCAGTGATCCAGGGCGTTGGCTTTGTTTATATACGTTCTGCTCATGCGCAGAACGTCAGATGCGCGTCCCTGCGCGCGAACGAACGTGCGCGCCGACGCATATGTCATTGCGGCACGCACGCACACTCGCTGGCGCCGTGACAGGCGCGCGCGCGCAGAGAGGAGGGCGACGCACGCCAGGAACAACCCGCGGCGCAACCTTGGGTCCTGGCCGGCCACGGAGAGCAGCCCCAGGTACCCTACACAAACAGAACCTCCTATAGGCTTCCAGTCCACATAGGGTTTGCTAACAAATAGCCAATTATAGCTCTTATATGCACCCCCAGGAACTTTTTCCATGCTTGTGTTGCTCCCCAACACTTTTTTTCATTTGAATGTGGCTCACAGGTATAAAAGGTTTGGGATCCCTGATTTGGAGCCATAAGTATTAAGAACCCCATGGCACATCTTCCATCTACCCTACCTACCTCTGTGCCTGCAAAAACTCCTGTAAGGTGAGGTACTGCTGTGTAAATGGGAGTTTGGAGCTACACACAAACTGGGCAGGACTAGGCAGCTGGCCACCATACAAATACCACCGGCATGGTCCATGCACAGTATGGCCACCTTCCTAATGTTCTACTCAGCAGGAGAGGAGCAGATGAGCCGTGGTTCCTCTTGGCTTTTCCATTTGCCAGAGCAAAATATACCAGCACGTTTTATTAGAAAACTGCCTGATTGAATGCAGATGTTGGTTATTATCGTTTGAGCACCATACTTGCACCATAATTGTCCTTTTAAGATATTAAAAAAACCCAAAGCAGAAATAAAATTGTATAATAAAACAGACAAAATTGTTATAATATTGTTTCTGTCAAAACACAGCTCAGTTTATCTTCTCTCTGGCTTTGTTGGAACTTCAGCTATGATGCACAGTGTTAGCGGCCGACATGATTCAGACTGTGGGCAGACACACATGATGGAATGGCTATACGTTCCTATCAGTACAAAGCAGACAGCAGTGCAGGGAGTTTATAGAATGGCTAAGCCAAGCCGACATACATCATACACTGGAGGAGAAGCGGCACAATGCTCTGCGTAGCTACTCACTTCATACAGATAAATTCTGCTAGTTGGGATCCATTCTCTCCGATACTTCTTTCTGCAATGAACATACTTCTAATTTGCAAACTCATATTTTAAAAGGCAGGCCTGCTGCTCATAATGAGTAGCATGAACTTTCTTCTTTGTTTATTCTTCTGGTACTGAGTGACAAATATTTCTTGGAATTATGCATTGTTTGCCCTGCATTACTGGGTTCCGCAGCTTTCAAAGTCAGTCGCAAGTAATGCAGCATTCGGGCTAGGTAATGAAACTCAAGGCTAGGGGGTGTAAACCAATGCCAGTGTTGGGCCAAAGGACCCTAGCGCCATAGGCAAGTCTGCAAGGGTAAAGTAACTTGATAGACAGGTCAGCTGATGCAGGGAGCTCCAAAAAAGTTCCGTAGTGGCAGGTACAAGAAGACCATGGAGCACAATAGCTACCTCTCTCCCACAGACAGCTGCCTTGGTAGATGCAGAAGGGCTAGGCCGGCGGGAATGCTTTGTGCCCTAAGTATGTGCTACGTCTGCCTATCACTATTTCTGGCCCTAGCTTCTTTTAAATAAGACATAGGAAAACTTCTGCATTCCAGAGAAATTCAAATTAAAGTTTCCCTCCCCATTGTTGTGGAAATAAAAGTTATAAGGGCTCTTTTACAAATAGAAAAGCATGGTGCATCCCTTGACAAATGGAGGGCAGAGACTGGCAGCTACCACCAGGAATACTGAACTTCCGACAGGGTAAGACATGTAGGCTTACCTCCTTAAGGTTCCTATAGGTCAGGGATCCCCAACCTTTTTTTACTTGTGAGCCACATGCATATATAAAAAGTGTTGGTGAGCAACACAAGCATAAAAACAGTTCTTTGGGGGTGCCAAATAAGGGCTGTGATTGGCTATTTGGTTGCCCCATGTGGGCCGCTGGCCTGCAGGAGGTCTGCTTGGAGTAAAACTGTGTCTCTGTGCTTCCAAAACTTGTCTCCAAGCCGGAAAAGTAAAAATGACACCTACTTTGAGGCCACTGGGTGCAACATCAAAGGGGGTGGTGAGCAACATGTTGCCCCCGAGCCACTGGTTGGGGATCACTGCTATAGGTCCTCTAACTTGAGCTTTATTCAAGCATACTATTTGGGGAGTAGGGGTGGCTCAGGCCACACTGGGGTCCAGTATTTACCACCAGCACTGCACTCTGCACCTTGTGCTAAATAACTTGGCCAATGTGAGGCACAGAGTGCAGTCCGACATGTTCTGTGCATAAACACTAATGGGTGCACTCTTGTATCTCTTAGGGCTTTTGCACTACTGCCCCAGGTCTTTATAACCACAATAGTGTCCCCGTTTGATAATACCATAAAACCATATTATTTTGTGTTTTACTCAATTATTTTTCACCTTCCTTTGCTTCCAGGCTTCATTCGTGCCAATCTTGTGCCTGTATATTGCTACCAATGAAACATTCCTGCCTGCAAGCGAACGTTCCTGCCTTCTTCTGGGAAACAATGCCTTCTCCATTGCGGCTCTCCAGGCTACTACATACCTAGCAAGACCGGCCAATCACAGAAATGATTTCATATTAAATAATCCGGAGTGTTTGTATTATTTTATTACTATTTTATTTCAACATATTTTTGTGTTTTCAAATACTTTTTTTTATTTTATTTATATGAACATTTCAATGTAATTGGAAGTCACTCTGAACGAGTCGGAAATAAGAATGGGAATGAAGCTGCTACCATTGGAACGTTTCTGTGATTATAAAGACCAACCGGAGAGCCTGTGGGAGTCTATGCAACTACGCAATGCATGCTGGGTACAGAAATACTCACAGTTACATTATTCAGGTGGTATTGAGAGCTGCTTGGCTGCCAACATTGCCTAATGTTACATTTAGAAACTTTTAACAACCTTAAACAACATTTGCTTAGATTGTTGCTTGGACCGATAACAGTGTTGCTAAATGAGGAATTTTTCTGGGTACTTTGAATGTAGTGATGTAAATACTTTAAATGCTTAATTTAAAAAATAAACTAAGGTTTTTTTGTTTCATTTCCCCAAATCGTTCTTATTAGCGATTAAAATTGTGTATTTTACTTAAACATAAATTGTGTTAAAAACCACGAAAATCACTAATACAAAACGATCATGTTGTGGAAGTCAGTGGGAGCTGCCCTAGGCAAATTGGAACAATCTTTATTCAATTTGGAATTTTAGAGTTTTTTGTGATTTTCGTGGGCCCCGGTCATTGTGGGCCCCGCTGACCCAGACTCGATTCCCGCCTGTCACTCTCCATTGCAGTTGCTCCCCTCAGCCCTCCCTCCCCCAATTGCAGCAAAGTATATTGTACGTGGGGTGAAGGGATGGCAGGGGGTGAGTGGGCAGTTAGGGACCCCTGAGGGGGTGTGGAGGCCCCTTGGCAGCCCCAGAGGGCCTCTCACACCCCAGTCCGACCCTGTGCACCTATTGCTGCTGGGGGAACTTGGAGCTAATTTTACCCTGGAACTAACTGGGTTGCACCCAATGAATCAGGCGTAACTGCCATACTGAACGTGCACTCTGAAAGTGACTCAACCTTTATTCTAGAAATGCTAGGCTCAACTTCCACCCAACTTGTGCCAAAATGCAAACACAGTTGCATCCAGTTTGATGCAGTAAATGCAACTCTGCACTTGGTATTCTGGGTAAAAAATCACGGCAAATTGCATACAAAATTGCACTTTTCACACTGCAGTTGTGGTTGTAAATGGGGCTTCATTCCATGTGTTAGTGCCTTAAGCTGGTAAATAGTGATGGGCGAAATGTTTTGGCAGGCATGGATTCCTGGCAAATTTGCCCGCGTCAAGAGAATAGCTGCGCTACAAAAGAATAGTCACGGGCGACAAAAGAATAGCCATGCGACAAAAGAATAGCCACGGGCAACAAAAGAATAGCCCTGCGACAAAAGAATAGCCGCGGGCAACAAAAGAATAGCCGCGGGTGACAAAAGAATAGCCGCGGGCGACAAAAGAATAGCCGTGGGCAACAAAAGAATAGCCCTGCGACAAAAGAATAGCCACAGGCGAGAAAAGAAGAGCCGCAGGCAACAAAAGAATAGCCGCGCGACAAAAGAATAGCCACGGGCGACAAAAGAATAGCCGTGGGCAACAAAAGAATAGCCACGGGCGACAAAAGAATAGCCACAGGCGACAATTTTTTTTTGACGCTCAACATTTTTGCCGCTTCGTGAATTTTTCACCGTTTCATCTTTTGAAAGATTCGGAAATTTTTCGGATGAAGAGAAATGGGCTAGATTCGCTCATCACTACTGGTAAAGGTAAGATGGCTACAATTCAATATAATAATGGGACTTCTGCCTGTTGTGGTACCAAAACCAAGAAGCCTATTTGTTTTAACTCATTCAGCCCGTTCCCCTTGTCACCAACTGATATATAAAATGAATTTGCCGCGCTAGTCATCCATACACTGGTGAGCTGATTCGGAGAACAGAAGCACAAAACTGAGAGAACTTTGGGAGGGAATCAAATCATGCGCTCGATGAAGGCCTGATGGCAGAGATTAAGATATCAGAAATGAGCGATTGTAATCTAATTAACGCGTGTTTTTTTGCAAGTCCTCCGAGCCTCCTTTATCACTGAATGTAAGAAAGCAGGTGGTGTTAGGATTTGAGCTATAGGATTAGTGTTATACTGACTATGTGAACTCTTTCACAGCAGCCACTTCGGCAATAGGTTCAAATGTTAGCCATGTCAAACCTTTCCGATTGTCGACAATTGAGATGTAAATGCGATTTACTTATGCATGGATACGTTCTCGGTGTAATACCAAATAAAATAATGCATTTGAATGGGAACTTAACCCCATAGACACATGCCTTCTGACAAATAATATGCATTATAGCAGCCAGTCAGTAGCACATGTGTATTTAGTAGATAGATGCAGGTATGGCTGCTCTACTGCTCCCTCTATAGGCAACTATTAGAAATAGAAAAGTATTGAAGATAATATGCTTATGTTATATTGCTTTAATACAGTCAAGATGCCTCTGTAGGTTTAACCCCTTCCTAGCTACGTAGGTTTAACCCCTTCTTGGCTACGTAGGTTTAACCCCTTCTTGGCTACACTTTGATTTATCAAACTGTGTGACACCAAGTAGGCAGCAGGGCAGCATGACCAATGACATAACGGATATCTTAGACTCTACATTGCTGCCTGCTTAGGTGTGTTTGCATTTAGTAAACCTGAAACAAGGTTCCCCAAGAATACGTTGGAATAACTATAGAGGAAGAAGACCACATGGTCTTGGGGTAGGCCGGGGACAGGGGGGCCTGGACTGTGGGGTCTGTATCCTCTATAGTTGTAGAAACTATAGCACCCGGCCGTAAACCTGTTTCCGCACACCTGCTTCCCAGTCACTCTCCTATCTACAAGCCACAAGCTGGTGGGGAGTGGGGGACATAATTATGGTGGGCAGATGGGCCCTTCTGCAGATTTTTTGGAGGGTTGGCCCAGTGTGGGGGTAGTAACACCATGGGAGGGACTCATTCACTAAGGGGCTTCAACAATAGTTTTTCCACAAAACCCAGGTTTTGTGCAAACCACTATGGGCACCGTCAATGCATGGGTATCATTGGGAGGGGGATTATTGGGTGACTCAGATTGGCCACTAGTATGACTAGCAGAGCAAGGGGTGCAAGCTAATGAGCAAACTTGTCCTGGAAGTGCTGTTTGGCTAACAAATACATTAATAGCAAAGTCATGTGACTTTTACAGGTAACATTATCTAAATACCTAGCAAATAAGGAGGAGTTCAAGATCTTATTCCTGTGAAAAAAGCCAATTATGGAGCATTCTAGAATGCTAGTCATAGAAGAGCCCTTTGGTGAAATGCATAAAGAATTGATGGGACCTAGAATGGAGAGAAATTCATGTTAAAATAAGTGACTAGGTATTGAGAGTTTTCTCTTTTCGTGGCACTCTTGAACATATTATTGGCAACCCAGTCTACTTGAATTAATGCCCCTTTCTAGAACAAGGGTATTAGATTAGGCTCCAGGCATTTGGTGGACACCATGAAATGGAGCAGGCTAATTTTTATCATCAATATAATATCAATATATATCAATATACCTCTGTCTCTCCCCCATGGCCCCATTATGTATGCTATAGATCATAATTACATGTGTATTTGCCAATACATTCCAGTTATTGACCTTCCAGTCACAAAACTAGTATAGATAGCCGGAGAGTGCGGGTTTATTTTGATCTAAAAGTTTATTATGAGAACTGCTATAGTTTAAGACAGCTAGAACCCAACACCACGTACAAATGCCATTTATGTGCTTTTTCACCTGTTGGGAAAGGAAGACCAGTTGAAAGTTTGCAACACTTTCATAAGGAAACCTAGCTCATGAAATGTAATGAATCCTCCTCTATGTCTTTGTTAGAGCAACTTTAACAGGAGATTTATCAGTACACAGTTGTAGAAACTAATGCAGCAAGAGCTTTAACAGCAACTAACTCAGGACTGAAGCAAGCGAAGCAACTCTTGAAGGTCAAGTATGGAGCCTTGAGGGAGTTGTTCTAAACGGTGAGATGAAGTTGGAAGACAGGCTACAAAAGGAATTCCATAAAGATTAACAATGAAGAAATGTTCTGAGCGGCATAAAGTGTGCAGGTCTTGGATTTTAGAAGTACCAAGACTTATATTATTAGATTGGACCTTTATCAATTGCACCTTTGGTTCATGTAATCGATGGAAGAAAATGCAATGTATCTTAATCTCATTGGGGTTTTTTTTGCATCAATTGATTTTTTTTTTCTTGTACCGGTATGGGATCCTTTATCCGGAAAGTTACGAATTACGTAAGGGCCATCTCCCATAGACTCCATTATATGCAAATAATTCTAATTTTTAAAAATGATTTCCTTTTTCCCTGTAATAATAAAACAGCACCTGTACTTGATCCCAACTAAGATATAATTACCCCTTATTGGGGGCAGAACAGCCCTATTGGGTTTATTTAATGGTTAAATGATTCCCTTTTCTCTGTAATAATAAAACAGTACCTGTACTTGATCCCAACTAAGATATAATTACCCCTTATTGGGGGCAGAACAGCCCTATTGGGTTTATTTAATGGTTAAATGATTCCCTTTTCTCTGTAATAATAAAACAGTACCTGTACTTGATCCCAACTAAGATATAATTACCCCTTATTGGGGGCAGAACAGCCCTATTGGGTTTATTTAATGGTTAAATGATTCCCTTTTCTCTGTAACAATAAAACAGTACCTGTACTTGATCCCAACTAAGATATAATTACCCCTTATTGGGGGCAGAACCTATTGGGTTTATTTCATGGTTAAATGATTCCCTTTTCTCTGTAATAATAAAACAGTACCTGTACTTGATCCCAACTAAGATATAATTACCCCTTATTGGGGGCAGAACAGCCCTATTGGGTTTATTTAATGGTTAAATGATTCCCTTTTCTCTGTAATAATAAAACAGTACCTGTACTTGATCCCAACTAAGATATAATTACCCCTTATTGGGGGCAGAACAACCCTATTGGGTTTATTTAATGGTTAAATGATTCCCTTTTCTCTGTAATAATAAAACAGTACCTGTACTTGATCCCAACTCAGATATAATTACCCCTTATTGGGGGCAGTTATGGAGATACAAATTATGAAAATTTCCCTTATCCGGAAACCCCAGGTCCCAAGCATTCTGGATAATAGGTCCCATACCTGTATTGGATTTTTTTAAATAAAGGTTTTAGGTGGCAAGCTTTTTTGGGAAAAAACATGCTTGTGGAAACCAAATTCTTTTTCAATAAAAAAAGTTGAAAGAAAGAAAACGTTATGAGCAAGATTAGCATGTTTCTCTTATTTTACATGATGACATGATGTCATTGCATGATGACATCACTAAGTACTATTATAGGGATATATTTAACGGGTTATTTATGGCTTCTATGCGTAACTACATAAAACCATTTCTGCTGTTAGTTAAATTCCTATAAAGTGAACTGACTTGGCCGTATAAGCACTAGATGGTCAGAACATTATTAATGGGTTTAGATCATTATTCAGGCACCAGAAAACCATAAAAGCTATTTACTACCCCAATGATATATAAAGTTTGCCATTTTGATTTCATGTGATTATGTTCAGCAATAGTGACCTTTAGAGGCGCCAATATTGAAGCGTAATGAGGAAATGTTTGATCACTTGTCTTCTCCAGTCATGTGACTCCTGTTTCCAGTCTGGAACTTACAGTCCATCTGGCAAGCATTAACCTTTGCAATGCCAACGTTATGAGCCATACGAGCCTTAACGTAGTCAAACTTATTAGAAACCCAGCGCCAGTTTAAAGGGGTTGTTTACTTCCAATGTCCAAATTGTATTAAACCACAAACAATGCTCTCAATATGTTACAAAATCCATTGTCCATAAAAAAAGTAAAGAGGCCACTGCAAAATCTACTTTTTATACCTGATTAATCAGTCCTTCTTCAGTCCCTCTGATCAGTTTACTGAAGGCATGGGAGTGGCCTATTTTGAACCTGAGACACTAAAAACTTCCTATATGCTGACATCATCACGGCCAGGCTTTGCCCTTACTTTCTTCCTATTGGACAAATTCAT